>NC_138906.1:115980431-116267464 GCF_965231255.1 Vanellus vanellus | reverse complement strand
AGAGCACAGATAACAGCAATCAGTTCTCCACACTGTACCTGGAGGTAACTGACATGACCGTTCCTGTTGACACGTCTCTGCCTTCACCACTGTCTGGTCCATGTTAACTGATGCTTTCTGGTAAACTTCACGGGCTCTGCTCACGGTTAATGTAGAGGACCAAGAGCTTTTCTTCATTAACTGGGAGTCCAAATTCACAGGCAGGTTTGCACAGGTAGAGCATTTGACATCATTATTGCTTCTGGATGACTTCACAGTATGTTCGCTAATAGTGTTATAGGCTTCCATAAAGTATTGGGAAGAAGAACGATCAGGGCATCTTCCCATGGTCATGACCCCACTGGGGCCATGATAAATGCAAACATCATTGTCCAAGTTGTCATCTGAACTCCACCATCCTGATGCATTGGATCTGGGCTTACCTTCTGATCGCCTTTCTTTACTCTTGCTGCGCTTCCCATACCTCATGGTCTGCGACTCCTCCGGGCTCGCTTTGCCTCCATTGACGCTCCCCTTGGATGGTCCCTCCAGTGAATGGGACTTGGTAAAGAGCTTTTGGACAGAATGAACCAGATGCCGGATCCTCCCTGGGCTGTCACTGCGGTGTTCCATGGCAGTCCGCTTGTACTGCAGAGTGTGGTAGCCATCCCGATTCAGAGGCAGCTGCCGCTCAAACTGGTCCAAAAGGTTGGCAGGAATGCGGTTGGTCTTGTTGGCAGTTCCATGGGGAACCAGAGCACACTCATCCTTGAGTTCGTGGTGGGAATTGTAATGCCTCCGGGGAAACGTGCTGCTGGCAATCTGATCATTGTAGGGCACCATGCACTCTGCCTGAAAAGAGTTCCTTTGAGTGTAGTAAGGGTGGTCTGCAGGATGGGGGTCCACCGGGTTTAACAAATATGGCTTCCTGTCCGGGTGGTGTGGCAGACTGTCACACGGAGGGTCACAGGCAACCCCATGGTGATGACTACGGCTGCTGGATAATCCCTTCATCCTTGGTGTAAAGCAAGTCCCAAAGTCATCTAATACGTATGGCTATGCAACGGGCAGATGTCAGAGAAAGGCCTAAAAGAACAAAATACAACAGAAGCCATAAGATATTCAAGCTAAGAGAAAAAACAGCATGTGCACATTTCGCATTCAGTGTTTCTTATTGTAAAAATAATTGGAATAAACATTTTCTGATTCTTTTTATTGCTTAATCTTTCCCATGTCCAACACAGTGAGAGGGGATACCTAAATAATACACAAGAAAAATTATCTTGTTCCACCAGCTGGAAAACAGATGCAAGAAAATTGTCCTGATACGAAATTCACTATTGTTCACAAACCCACAGCGAGATAAATATCACCACATATACTCTAAAGCCTCAGTCCTGAAAACATTCATGGACAGGGTCCTCCCAGGAGGCCTTAATTGCTCATCTGCATGTTTTCAGTGCCCAATAAAAGCATTAAAAAGATCACGTCCTTAATGGAGTGCATTCTGGGTTACTTTGGGCCAAATACAGAGTGTGGTGCAATTAATGGGAAACTTTTCTCTGTCTTAACCACACATCTGTTCATGATTCAAGTGCAGTTTTGCTTCATCTCCATGTTGTCTGCCTAGACTGTAAGCCTCTCAAGGCAATATCAAAACATTATTTGTTAGCTTTTTTCAAATTAAGAATAAAACAACAATACATTACACTAACTCTGTCAAAATGAAGCCAAACCAACTGTTTAATAACCTATGTATTTCGGGTTGTTGTATCTACTGTTTACTCACCCCTATTCACAAAAAAAAAATCTTATTCTGATAATGCACTGCCTGGTTTAATATTCCATAAATTTTCAGAGTACTAAGCAGTGTTTAAATATCCCTATCTACTCCTTCTACCATTAGGGGAATGGGTATAGCCAAAAGTTGCACACTGCTAAAACAGTGTAAGGGATTTCAGCACTTAATACCCTATTGCAGTTATTTGGCCCTGAAGCGACTCACAATGTTATAGGCTATTGATTACAAGAAGCTGAAAATGGAAATCTTCATTACAAGTGATATAATAACCACTCTGTTTGAGGCCAGATGTCCTCGTTTCAGATCTCACCACTAGTAAAAGTCTGGATGCAACTGGTACTGCAACCTCTGAGTTACTAATGTATAAATTAGGGGGTTTCAGATGTGGCAAAACATTCTCATGGTGCTGTCTCAGCTCCTGATGGGCAGAGGACTCCTTAGAGGATACCATCTTACGCCACACACAACTGAAATGGGAGTCACTCAGCTACTTTATTCCTTTCTGGCACGGCTAATCACAGAATAATTTTGGAAATGTCACCCTTGACATCTTTCTTGGAGTATGGATAGATATGCACAGCAAATAGTTTTCCACTATGTTCCTCCAGTGTTCTCTCAGATAAAGTTCATGTTATAACAGGTTGCAGACATTGTACCTACTGGCAAATTGGCAACAATGAAGTTTTCTGAAATAGCATAAGTTAATGACAGTTTGGAAAAGCATGCTCTACATTTCATCAGAACATATTTTATATTTTCTTCTGAATCTGTGGTAAGCTAAAGAGGAGGTTTTTTTTCAAGTTGCTTCAGAGCAGAGTGTAGATGTCCCGCATTTCACTCCCCCTCACTGGATCCCTGCAATGCAGAAAATGTTCATTCTCAGGAGACCCTGAATTCCACAAAAAGAGTTTGCAAAATACCATAAAAGGCACATGAAATATTCCGAATGGGTGAGCTCACTGGCTTACCTAAGGAGAAGAATGGCCACAGGCACTTTTAAAAGTACAAAAATAATATATTCAGAGAGCCGGAGTTGTCAATTATACTGTAGTGACAATACTTAGCATTTCTAAAGTGCATTTTATGTCCCTACCAACTCCTTTAAAAATGTGATCTATGAGACTGTGTAACAGAGAAACATCCAAAGGGATGCTGTAGTATAACCATTACTTAGATAATTGAAAATGTGACTTGACCAAGAATATCCCATCAAGAAGAATACCACTAAAGGGTATCATGACCAAATAAAAATACTCCAATCTCTGGTATATATGAATATCTTTCACACTTGAAGGCTTGTGAAAACAAAGCTTCAGCCAGTTAATTTTAATTTAAATCCATTTACAATCATGCAACAGTCCTCAAGATGATTAATAAATTATCTTAGGGCTAACAATAGACTAGTGTGCTATATAAGATAAAAATAGTAAAACCTTGCCCCACACATAAGAGAAAGTGATGGAGAAGTACAGTAAAGTGGGACATGGCCAGAACCAGTGATTTATTTTCATTTTTTCATTATCTGAATGGCTACAAATTTTTCATTTTTGTGTAGTGTGGAAAAAGAGTATATGTAGACAAAGAACCGAAAGGACCGATAATTTACAGAATAGTGAAGTCATGACAGGCACAGGGGATGTCATGGAATTATTAAGAATATGTAGTCTTAATATATTGATAGAGCAGAATGGCTGCGATGAGGAAACACTTGATCTGATTTATAGGCTGAGAGAAAATACTGTGGAACATCTTGAAGATAAAGATGAGCTTAAGAGATATAAGTATGGTTTGACTGATGAGAGCAGCAGTATTACCAGCTGTATTTTGGATGGACCAGCAATACAGATGCTAAGGAGGATGTGCAAGAAGTCTTAAAAAGTGAAAAAGCTTATGAAAAGTGACATTTGTCTGTATAGAGAGAAAGGGACAGGCTTTCCATAAATTGTGGAGGAAGATTGGCTAAGCGCTGCTATATGAGCTCGGATGGCAAGTAGGATGGTGGAAATGTTTAAGAGAAAAGGTAACTTTTAGTTCTACACCCATTTTGAATCTGAGCTGTCAATGAATCTTCCATGATGAAGTACTGGAGAAAAAAGCAGAAAATAGATAGGAGGATCTGCCCAAGAGGAACAGATGAACAGATACAGAGAATAACAGAGAAAATATGTTTGTGAAAGCAAAAATCGCAGACTTACAAAAGAAGGAGGATAAAGCTTTGCAGGAGCAGCAGATTTAGAAGAGGAGGAAAAAAAGAAGTAGCAAAGACCAGTGATAGAAAAACCAAACCAAAACCAAAAGGGAGCAACCAACCCATGTAACAAAAAGGAGTGATGGTAAAGGCTCCAAAACCTGGGAGAAATTGAAATTCAGAGTAAAAACTGCTTATTCCCAAGTCTTAGAGTAGTGTATGCATTATGAGAGGCTTTTTTTTTCTGCAACAGCATTGAAAATATTTATTTTATCATGGTGATAAAAAACATGAGTATTAACTAGAATATATCTTCATTTTACCTTAACTGTATTATTACTGCTGCAGTACTGAAAGTGTAATGAATTAGAAAAAACCCAGAATGTACCATAGTGCACCTTCCAGGAAGGAAAGAATAGGTAAATATGCTCTGCATTGAAGAAAGGTGTGGTGCTTTTCTTAAATATTTAGTGGACAATTCTTCTCCAAAGAAAAACTCCCAACACAATTCCTAAATCACTCTCACACCTCAATCCTGCTTCATTATGTTAATATGTCTTGAAAAAAAACACCCTACAGCCTCTAATTCCATCAGTATTTTTCAAAAAATATGCTCCATTTTCCATAATTGTGTTGGTTGAACCTATCAATCAATGTTTAGTGCAATTAACAGCTGGAGACAAGGGCTATCTGATCATGCCATGAATAGCTGAGAGGAAGCCAATTAAGATTTTTATTGTATTATTATTTTTTGGCCAAACTAGGAACATTTAATTACTCAGGAAATAAGGCAAGATAATTGATGAACATACTGTGTATTAATAAACAGTGAAACAAGCAATTCCATGGACAGCAGACCAAAACCACTTGATAGCATAAGAATAAATGAGATGTTAAATAGAAACAGCATTGTAAGGCTGAAGAATGCTTATTACTTTCAACATTCATGTTACATTTGCTTTTGTTTTCTTGAGGATGCCCTGGGTAAGAAGGATACGAATATTCATCCTTCCTGCTAACATGGTGTCCCTAATGCACAACAATTTCTTGGAATAACTTAGTGGCTAGAAAATTGTGTAATTAATTCTTACATAATTAAAGTGAGAATGCATGCAAAATAACAAAACATGAATGCACAAATTACCTACACTTTTACAAACTTTATTTAACTATATTGTCTACTCAGGTGTTCCAAATTTATTCATAAAACACGTCTTCAAGAAACATATTCTTTCCCCTAATATATGTGAAAACATCTCTTTCATAAAAGATTTACTAATATGCCAAATAGGCCCTCCAATTTTATCTCACAAGACTGTAGAATTATGTTTCTTACATTTTTACAGGAAGCTGTGAAAAACAACAGGTAACAAATGCTATCAGTAAAATAATGCACCCATAGGTATCTAGAGAGTAAGTAGATAACACAGGAGAATGTAGAAGGTAGTACAAAATGGATAATTAGTAACTCAAAATGACTGATATAATAAAAAATGGTTTATGGCCATTAGCGACTTAAAAACCTTCATAATTGGAATGTATTTTATAGGATCAGTATGAAGAGTCAACATTCATAATTTTCTCTTTTTTACAATAATCAGATTATGTTGCAGCAGTTCAAGATTCAGAGCGAGGCAAACTGCCGTATGCACAGTATAATGCATAACGCAAAGTGTAAGGTCAGTAACTGCTAAAATAACTGACAGAATGGCAGTGATATCTATGTCGAGGTGTGTACTTAACTATAAAAACATGCAAGTAAGATATATGAGAAACCGAGTACCATGCTCTCACAACTTGTATTAGCACTATACAGGAGTAAGGTGAAGCAACTACATTACGCATAGTTACAGAGACTGCAACAGCCAACCCTAACCCTAACACCAACAGAGACCCCCTAATGAAGCATCATCAGGACCACAGCACCTTAAGTCTAATATCCTTGTTTGTTCAGAAACTAAGGAGTGAGAGATGTTGACTTTTTTTTTTTTCATTGGGGAACGTGGTTCTTCTAAGACACCATTCGGTGAATTCGCAGACACTTCTGAATCCTCATTTTTGTGCCAGGACCAGAAACTGAAGGGCTGGTACACAGGTGGAATTCGCTGTAAACACACAATGTCATGTATGTACAGCTCTGACTCAGGAAGACATTTAATCGTGAGCACAAATTGAAACACACATTTGGACCATATTGGTACTTACACCTCACATCACAGCAGTCTTTTCAAAGGAATGCTGTGTTACTGTTTGAAGTGAGAGGACATAAACTATGCTTTTTAGCAGTACTATTTGTATTTGTGCTCACGTTTTATGCTCTATGGTAAACAAAGAGAGGTTCTCATTTCCATATTGAACATCAAAGATACTCAGCATTTGCTTATTTATTTACTCACACGCTATGGGATTTTCCCAGGGAAATTCCTTTCCCTCGTTCTCAGATGTCATGGTTTAGGCTGAACTGGCCACTGGGGATGTGGGGCACTCCAGATGGGACCCACAGATGCTCTCCGCCACCTCTCTTCAAAGAGAGAGGCAGAGGAGGGGAAGAGAGACTTATGAGTTTAGAAGGAACTAAACTACTTTAATTAAATTGTTGTGCTGCCATCCAGCGTGACCTGGACAGGCTGGAGAGCTGGGCAGAGAAGAACCTAATGAGGTTCAACAAAACCAAGTGCAAGGTCCTGCACCTGGGGAGGAAGAATGCTAGGCACCAGTACAGGTTAGGGGCTTACCTGCTGGGAAGTAGCTTGGAGGAGAAGGATCTGGGGGTTGTGGTAGACAGTAAATTATCCATGGCCCAGCAATGTGCCCTTGTAGCCAAAAAGGCCAATGGAATCCTGGGCTGCATAGGGAAGAGTGTGGCCAGTAGGTCGAGGGAGGTCATTCTCCCCCTCTACTCGGCACTGGTGAGGCCACAACTGGAATACTGTGTCCAGTTTTGGGCTCCCCAGTTCAAGAGGGACAGGGAACTGCTGGAGCGAGTCCAGCGAAGGGCAACTAAGATGATTAAGGGCTTGGAGCACCTCCCTTATGAGGAAAGGCTGAGAGAGCTGGGACTCTTTAGCCTGGAGAAGAGAAGGCTGAGGGGAGACCTTATTATGGCGTACAAGTATCTAAAGGGTGGGTTGAAGAAGGATGGAGCCAGGCTCTTTTCATTGGTTCCAAGTGACAGGACGAGGGGCAATGGGCACAAGTTAGAACACAGGAAGTTCCGTTCAAATACACGGAAACAGTTCTTTACGGTTCGGGTGACAGAGCACTGGAACAGGCTGCCCAGGGAGGTTGTGGAGTCCCCTTCCCTGGAGATTTTCAAGACCCGCCTGGATGCAGTCCTGAGAAATGTGCTCTAGGCAATCCTGCTTTAGCAGGAGAGTTGGACTAGATGATCTCTAGAGGTCCCTTCCAACTCTGATAATTCTGTGATTCTGTAAATATTAATAAGAAAATAAAAAGAAAATAATGAAATATATACAAAACCGTATCAAACTCCCAGGATGACAATCATGTCACTGGTTGGCACTGGGGAACTCCCAGACTGGACTCGGTGACAGATGGGAACTGGATTCCGGATCTGGGTTCAGGATCGGGATCACAGGCAGACAAACAGACAGAGTCCTCCTTGGATGTCGGCCATTGAAGAAAGAGGGATGACCCTTTGATCCATCAACTTTATACTGAGCATGAGGCAGATGGGATGGAATACCCCCATTGGTCAGTTTTGGTCAACTGTCCTCCCCACAGGTGGGACCCCTCTACACTTTTCTGCTTCTGACCATCCAATGGGGCAAGGAACAAAGTTAGCTGCCCTTGGCTGTTACAGCAATAAGTATAAGCAAAAGCCTCACTGCATGCCATGCCTGGGCATCAACTATAAACATCGGTCTTATCACTCTGAGAGCGAACAGTGTCTGCACAATATGCTGCCAATTTCAGTAGTTAGAAGAGGCCCAGCTAAGAAGCCAAGTTACTGAACAAAATTGGTCCTGTTTTATCTCACATCAGCCTTTTACAAATACATGGAAGATATGTTTATGCTGAGAATCAAACTTCCACATGTTCCTCATGCAGTGAATAGCTTTGTCCCAAAGGTCTTGATATTTTGCAGCGATTCCGTGTGGCCTTTCTGTTACATTACATCACATTAATGAAAATCTAGATATCAATAAAAGGATACATATTCTAAAATGCATCTATCCACATATTTTATTAAATGTGTTCGGAAGAAAATGAGGTCTCAAATTATTTTCCTAATCTGTTTTGGCATGTAATATGAAAGATCCTGTGCCTTGGGTAAAACTTGCAAGAGTCTGGCTTTTGCTTCCACATCAGCAATCTCACCAGACAAGCGATACTTACAATATAATTTAATCTTGAACAGTGGACGGGGAGTTATAAAGAGAAATGTTTTCGCCAGTAACATAAACTCATTCCAAGTTCATGGGCAGATCAATAAATGGCAGTAACCGGGGAAAAAACGTAATTAAACTCCAGCTGATCTGTGAGGAGTCCCTTGTGAATGGTACGCATACAATAAAAACAAGAGAGACATCACACCAACGATGTCATAAAAATGGATTTTTTTTTCTGTCTGCATCCAACAATACTTAGTTTGCATACACTCATGGTGACAATTTTCAAATTTACATTTGATGACTGTTTTCATCCCCGTGCTTTTGGTGAGCAACTGTGGTGGTCAGTACCAGGGTATTATCTGCCTTGAACATTTGGGTTTGGATTTCTTCTCTTCATCTCTGTGGCCAATAGCACATTGATTCTTCACTAGGAGTGTCACTAAAACTGTAGTCACTAGAAGAACCTAACACATAATTAATCTCTGAGTCATATCTAAATACATTACAAGGTCTGCAAGAATTCTAGCAGTAATATGTCAGCAAAATTTTGACACACAGAGACTGATTTTTTCAATCCTGTTAGGACTGCGACTGGCAATAGGCAGAATTGCATGCAAAAGTCTTGGCTCTACAAATAGAAATACTAAACTGTGATCATCTGCTCTTCTACTCTCCTCATTTGCACACACAATTATCAGTCAACTTTTAAAAAATTCTGATCTGCTCCAGTGAGTAATAAGATACTGTGTAATTAGACTCCTCATGCCTCTCTGCAGTACAGGACACAGAGTCTCTCTGACTCGATAAGGTACAGCACATCAGCTGAAGAACCTATTGTGAATTCCACTGCAAGTTCAGAACTGCCAATTAACATTTTCTTCTCCCAGAAAGAAAACAACCAGGAGATTATATTTGTATAATGTGTATGTAACACATATATTAAACTGAATCGTTTGATGAATGTCAGTACTGAAGCGTATATCTCATATACAAGTTTAGATGTTGCATTTTATCCTTCTCAGTCTGTAGGATGATGAACTTTATGACCTTAATATTTCTTTTTTTTTTAGCCGTACTTACAATGAGTTTCCAGAATGCTCTTAGGGCTGGGGGAATTGTGAAAGGGGAGAAAAGGAAGATACTCCAAAATTTGGAAGGAGGTTAACACATACTTACCTGGGTTGCTCGCTTTTGGGTACCCTACTGTCTGTCACACCTAAGATTGCGACTCCAGAGATCTTTTACTTGCTTTCCTCACAGAAGATTTCTTAAAATGAAAGGATTACAATCACTGCTTGCTAGCAATTACATATAATCAATGTGATTTAGACTGCTTATATTATCTCAGGATTACAAAAGAAAGCAAGTGTGAGGGACAGGCTACACATTCTGCAGCACTGACATAAAAATAGAGGGGCTATCACAGTGGCATAAAACATACAGCATTAAATGACTAATACACATATGGAGATTTCAGGTATGCATAGATTCCTGCAAGCCAATAAGTTGTGAATGTCAAAGGCTTATTTTTTCTAGTACGAATGAGATGATCAGCAGATAAAACCTACATTCAATGTGTGCACCGTACCTTTCCTGTGAAAGTCAAGTAACCTCATGCTCTGCCATGTGGCCGCATTGTGAAAATGGACATCCTTGTACGAAAAGAAGCATTTGATCCTCATTGCAAGAACACTAATGTGACCAAGCATAGGAGCCGCTATAGCATCTAGCGGCTCTTTGACAGCAATTTAATGGAAGCTGCTAATCAAAGTCAGACCTTGCACCAACATTACACAGTCCTCGGCTGCACGGCTCGCTAACTCATTTTCTACCAGTTTTTTAAGTGCTCTGCAATTCTGTAGCATGGCACTTCTGTGACAGGAATCACAGTTAAATTATTGCCTGAGCTACAGGTTTTCATGATCTACAGGTTTTCAGAGCTTTTCTACGCATATGTTGAAATGACAATAATAATTGTCAAGCCAAGCAACTGGCTTTTCTTAGTCCTACGCACTATAGTCCACTCAAGGCACACTACACCAGAGAATCCATACTTTTCTGTTATGATGGCAGTGACAGTGTAATTATATCACTTAGCTGGTCTTGACCAGCAATTCTCATGACTCAAACTGGCTCTAAGCTTTTTATTCCTTACTATTTAGAAATTAAGCTAAACGTTACGTGAAATATTTCTTTCTCCACAAAAATATCACACAACTCAATTTAATGAAACATAGTTTTTTGAGACTCTTTCTACAGCTCCAGTCTTACTCACAGACCTTGACCTCATTTAGCAGAAATAGAGATTGATTTCCTTGAAAAATGTTCTTCCAAGTACACTGTGATCTTTTAAGTCCAAGCAAAAGTGAATGCTACAAAAACATATAAGCATCAGAGTCTCCACACTTGCAGATGGTCTCCCATCTTGGCTTTCAATTGGTAGCTCTATTTGAATGGTGTCATCCCTGAAAATCTGTTGTCAGACCCTGAAACTCATGAAAATGAAGAAAGAAATTTACAAGTGTCTTAATGAAGCAACTTCATGGAAACCATACAAGAGCTCTGTGAAGACCAAGGGTAAGAGTTGTGAAGACGTTAGTTTTAACAGAATGACATGAGAAGGCTTATTGATCTTCACAGCTGGACAGCCCATATGCTACCCCCACTAGCCCACCAGAAAGAAAAAAAACCTGCAAAGTCTCAGTGAAAATGTCCCGTATTCTAATTACCAGTAAGAACTTCCTGGAAAATCCACTTCATCACCATGTATTGGTATTATGGAGCTCTGACTGTATCAACAAAGATCACCACTATGATTATGCTGTCCGGTCATGCATATGTTCCAGGTCCTGTGTGCCCAAGACAGGTTTCCCTGTAAGGCAGTAGTAAAAGAGACGAGGCAAAGAGTGGCAAGAAAGTTCTGCTCATATCCAAGGCCAATGAACTTCAACATAGGAGAAAACTGACTCTTGGAAGAAACAAAAGCCCTCTCTGAGGGTGTGAGACAAAAGAGCTCAGCAAGCAAGGTGGAAAATTCATTGAGTTGGAAGAAAACAGTCATGCTTAGATCAAAGCTTAATATTACTCATTTTAACTTGTTCCTTGCAGCCCAATCTAAAAGTAAAAAACAGCAAATGGAAGCTTGGTTTGGCGTTGAATATGAAACATCTGATTAAAAGGCAGAGAGTAACAAGATTATTGTAACTCTTCCCCGAAACGGGACTGTAACATGAAACTTCCTAAGTTTAAGCTTTAAAAAAAAGCCCCAACTAAAAATTGAACCAAACCCTCATATATACTGTGGCATCTAAATGTACTAAAAGAACTTTAACCACCTTATCTTTGATGGCTATAGTAACTGATCGATATTTGTTGTCACATAGTAGATGGAATGGAAATTATTTCTGGTTTTATAGTAATGCTATGAAATTGAGTTAGATTTGGTGGAAATCTTAAGGCACTTGCTCAAATCAACCTGTCTCATTCAACCTCTACTGGCATAAAAATTAATAAGAAACAGAAGAAACTTCTTTTCAGAGGAAAACATTTACTACAAACCAGCTTGTTTCATTTCACCTCTACTGGCATAAAAAATAAGAAACTGAAAAACCTTCTTTTCAGAGGGAAACATTTACTGCAAATATTTTTCATGCAGCTCTAGTGATGAAGAAATTGAAATGGCAACCCTTTTGAAAGTGGACTATTTTTCACAGAATTCTGCAAAAAAAGGTTGTGAGCTATGGCAAACTGGGAAATAAATCTTAATTTATGAAGAATGTCTGGAAAAATTACCGGTACTTTCAAAAAGCTACTTATCAAGCACAGTGTGACAGCAAAAGTAAATGCAGAAGAGAAAGTCTGTGGGCTTCCCCAGCATGGCACAGGATAGTGCTGCATCCCCTATGGGAGGGTATTCTGCCCTCAAGCAGAGGACACAACATCTCAACTTCTGCTTTGAGGATTCATTCAATTCCATCTAAACCACAGGACCACTGGCTACTTTTAATCTATAAATTTACAAGAGCAATAATTTAAAATCTTTTACAAAAAACTCATAAGAGTAAATTTGATTTTATTTGCATATGATTCTGATTGAAAACATAATGAATAAAAAAGAGTATCTCATATTTTTCTGCTATTATTTATACACGTGTAATTTGTTTCCACTGTGCTCATGTACTCATGCCTCTTTTTTTTTCCTGTGCGTGTTTCAGTAAATAGATTCAATGGTCTGCACATACCTAGAAACAAGTACATTTAAAGATCTAAAAACACTTTTGCAAAGTTTATTTTGAACTTTGTTCATGTATGTTGAGGTATGCAGACAAATGGCATATAACAAGAATCCAATTGTAGGAATTAGGCTTATTCAATTATGAATCAGAAAACAATTCTATTAATATGCAGGTAAAATCAAAACAAAGCTTAATCACTGAATACATAACACTTCTAATGAACCCCTGAAAATGTGCTAAAAATTATTCATAGAAATAAATTTTTCAGAACAGTGAACATGCCTTAAATGTCTTTCAGAATAGCTTTTAAATCAGGAAGAGGCAAAAATAACTGAAAACATTATTTGATGAAATTACTCATTATGAATAATTGTCTGATGTTGGATAGCTGAAATGGAAAAATGAATAAACATGTTGATAGCTTGAATTGCACAGGTCAGCTTTGGAATGTCACGGAATTTAACTGTGATTTCTACTTGACTGACTGATTGATCTTTATTTCCACAGTTCGTGACTGATCTTTTATCAATTTGGTGAGGCCATACAGGATTCACTCTGAGGATTCAACACTGGGAGGAATAAGGTGGTGGTACCCTCACGTTAGGTGCCACCTAAAATGCTTGTGCGTGCAGTTCACAGACATGTTTGTACGAAACTCAGATGTGAAGATGATTTCTTCTTCACCGTACACACGCTGTACAGAAGCTCATCACAAATCACAGTGCTGAGATATACAAAATAGTACATGAACATCTTACTGTTGAAGGATGCCTGGCTTCATCAGCACATTAGGCAATTATACACGGCACGTTTCACTCTTGGGGGCTCAGAGGGAATTCCAAAGCACCAGACTATTTTTTTACACTATTTTAGCCTTGACAGAACATCACACATTGCTGACATTAAGCACAATAATAAAAAATAAATTAAAACTTTTCTTTATATATATAGAGTCAAGAAGTCAAAATCAAGCAAAATATAGCAAAGAATATTTCCATTTCACTTGAACTTCTCTGTATTAAGGAGTATTCACTGAAATGGGAAAATCAAAGTAAGGGAAGGAGGGAAAGAGTGGAAGAGAAAGCATGAAATGAAAAGAAGGAAAAGGAAGTATGAGCTTAATTCTCTTTTTTTGTCTGTTACTATTTCTAGCAATGCCCCAATTGATGTAACTTCATAGATCTCAATGGAATTACTCCTGAGTGAGACCAGCACGAATATCATGAAAGTGAGTGGAATGAACTTAGTATCTGCTTTTAATATTTGCTAGTTTAAAGCAATAATAAAAATTAAGAATTTTACATAATATTTAGTAGGTACACTTTCAAAACCATTAATAATACACTTTAGAAGAGAATGGTATTAGTAACTCATCTTTTTATCACCTAGGACTACCATAAATGAAATACACTTCAAGTAGCTCCTGAAATTTACTTTACAATTAATGACAAATAGTAAGTGTACATATACTGGAACAACATACACTTTAAGGTGAAATGCTTTATTTCTAGATTTTACTGCAAAGCATCTCGTCATAAGTGTTTTAAAAAAACACTTATGTAATGCATTTTAAATTCTTCTACATTAAATTAAGCTCTAATATTCTGTAAAAACTGCCTGCAGAGTAATACGTAAGTGTGCATTAAATATTTTCATAGCATTGAAAATACTTCAGAAAAATGGTTCTTTAAAAGAGAAACACCATAAGCAGACTACTATATACATCAAACTGGTAATATATGCAGAACATCCTGACAATTCTTTGTTACTTCCTCCTCCTAATTGAATTTCATTTCAGGGTGAAGGGTGAATAGATTCATACAATCTACTTTAATTTGTGTACTAAAAAGCTGTACTCCCTTAAACCTGAACGAAAAGTACACAGCCTTTTCACTTTATTACATCTCAGCTATTCAACAGAAATCTCAACTTTCATTGCAAAACATGAGGTTCGTCGTATGTTAAATGTCAGCATTATTGTGTAAGCTCAGGAGGAGCTACAGTCACTACACTGTCCTCATACATAATATGAGGATTATAAAACCCATCCATAACTGCTATTGTGGAGCCGCGATTTTTTTGTTGATATAGAGTACACCTTGTAGAAAGATAGTAATTCCAATTCTAAAGCTATGAAGTAACTGAATCTGCCACGTTTCCAAGCAAATTTTTCTGGTAATTAGCCACTGATACATAGCTGCATCTAAATGCGTCTGGTATCCACTTCCAGCTAACAGCTCTCGGGTTTTTTCAATAGACCTCTTCAGAAGACCTTACCATGAGCCACGTTCCCTCACGCTGCTATAACAGAACTATTTCATGCCCTTCTCTGTCATAAACTAAATTGACTGAGTTTCTGCAATCACATCTGAAGGCAGATTTTTCAGGCTTTTAGTAACTCCTGAATCTGCCTCCCATCCGGCCTTTGGTCACTTTATAAAATACAATTCTTCTCAGATAAGCAATAATGTTGCTATGCTGTACCAGTAAATGCAGATTTGTTCTTGGGAATTCCTCTATCTACAAAGTACTCCACTGAAAATATCTAGTAAACTTGTCCTAGCAGGCATTAGGTCTTTCCCTGCTTTTCCTCATGAAGTTCCTAATTTGGACTGTGAAAACAATACAACATATAACATACAAGATACTTATTCATAGCTGTCTTCAGTTCACATAATAGAATTTTTTTTTGGTTTAGATTTGGAGTGTTAATTTAAACCAACAAATTTCAAATTCTTGAATTCATGCTCACAAAGACAGACAGATTCACATTTTACCAATAATTAGATAAATCAAAAGCATTTCTCTTGAGATCAGTCACGTTAACCTGTATTTTCACAAAGGTACCTCCGAATCATACCCAATGTTCAAGTAAACTAATTTAATTTTTCATTCACATTTTCAGCCATTACTGTTTACCAATGTTAAATCTGTACCGGACAGAGAAAAGCACCATAAAACAGTAGCCAATCTAAAATTTCATGTTTCCTCTCTTTCTTGGGAAGTTCACAGTAAAGCCAGAACTAGCGATCGGTGCTGACAGTCAGGCTAACCCCTGCTGAAACAGCAATGCACGTGAGCACGAGCAAAGAAACGGGACACATCATTGTTAGAAAACTTGTGCTACTGCAACTGTAATATCCAGTGTATTTTTCAGACTGTACTATTTAAGGCACTGCAGAGAAGATCCAATGAAGGAATTTTGGATAACATGGGTGGTCGCATTCAGAAATGTACGATTTCTGTAGTAATACTTTCCAGCAGATAAATGAAGAACACTGGTTTCAGTAACGATCCATTTTGAAATTGCTTGAGCATGAAACTTATTTAAAAATAAAGAAATATTTTTTAAAAAGGTAAATAAATTACATTTTTTAGCTTACAGATGACAGCTGCTGAAAGGATATTAGTAAACTAATTGTATTCTTTTTGTTCCAATTATGATCTTTATGCATTGAGACTCTGTGCCCATTTAAAGATCTGCTAGACAATGAGTATTTAGGGTAGAGTTTAGTTCTGCGAGGGGTTACAAAATCTGTCATTATTATCAGAATTAGTGAAGGCATAACAGCTGCAGAACACATGTGACTGAAAATACGGGTTGAATCTTGTGTCGTAGGTGGGCAGAGTCCTGGGATCTGCAACGCTGTACAGCCACAGAGACCCTGGCCATTTGCACTTTGAATTCCTTTGTTTCCATCCCAGAACGGCTGTATGGAATAAGGTGGGCTGGAGCAATATTGGGATTTATATTTCTTTTATCCAATCTCTTCTTTCCATTTTATTTCAGGTTTAAGAACAAATGTGGTTCAGGTGAGATTGGAGGAAGGCCCATTGTATTATTTCACCATCTTCCATAACAGGTTTTTGTAGAGCAGTGTGAAACAGAAGACAAAACAAAACACGTACAGTCCACAAACTCACTGAAAACACACCAAATAAGAGCACGCAAGTAGATCCAGCAAACACTGCTATTCTTTACATGATTGAATATGTAGAATGTTAAAAACTGATGAACCTACTCTTTTTTTTTTTTTTTAAGGCTAAATACTTTATTGGCTGATAATAAAGCTGTGTTCAGCAGAGCCTTGCATACTTTTAAAAAGTCATTCCTCTCTTTTCCTAAATGGAAAGAGACCTGTGAGTCAAGGACATACATAGAGAAAGTTCAGCATAAAACCCTGGAAACAGCATGAAGAGGTTTCTGATCTCTCCTACCCTAAGTGAATAGGAAAAAACCACCAAGCCTGCTAAGGCTCTTAATATTAGTTTAGTGCCATAACACTGTGATTTAAAGGGAAGTTTTTATGGGCTTAATACAGCTGTTAAGAGTGTGATCTCAGACAATTACAGTGCATCTTTGAAGTCTAAGGGAGAGATCATGGACAGCAATAAAAATGAGCTGTTAAGCATTGCGTGCCTGTGGTAATAACGTTTCCTGTGGTAATAAGGTTTATACAATCCCTCTATCTGTGCACTCATGTCCATTCTTCCACTCCTGCCCTGCCTCCCTACTTCAAATTTAAACTGGCTTTGTACAACCCCTGAAAGTTTTGCTAAAGAAAGGCAAATCCCACCTATTTCTTCACAGTGGGAAGAACCATAAAAGGAGTCTGAATCTTCTTACAGATGAAAGAATCTGTTATGTTTGGACCTGGACTCCAGTGGTAAAAGGCACCAGGGACACCATCCAGAGACAGGACCTTTCCAAGATTCATAGCGTTGGAAATGGTGCCATCTGAAGATCAAAGAGTAAGAGCAGAGGGCACAGAGGGCATCACGCATCCCACAAACTCTCCCTTCTTTTTTCTTCAGAAAGCACTGGCTTCCCAAGCACTCTGCTAGGGAACCTGGGAAAGCCAAGGAGGCCACAGATCCTTCCCAAGGAGGGGAACCTCCTCAGGTTTCCCACAATCAGCCCTCAAGGTTTGCCTGATACAGAAACTGCTGTCAGGCTCAGATGCGGCCAGCGAATTTGTTTTCTTTGGTCTTGCAGTTTGAATCCTCTGAGCTGACCGAGCGTCTCCTATTCTACTGCTCACTATTATAGAAGACCTGGGAAGTTTCCTCCATGTGCTCAGGTTGCCTTGTCCTCTGCTAATTCTCACATCACTGGGAAACATGCAAAAGAACATTTTTTCCCTTTAGTTTTGAAAGGCTGTGTGACTATTTGGACTGAATATGCAGATATATTTTCTGCCATTTTCTCATAAAATTTTGTACTCAAATCTGACTGAAGTCAACCATAGCACCTGTAAAGACGATTACACTCTTACAGGTCTCATAAAAAAAATAGGAACTCACACCAGGTCTGAACATTCACAAGTTCACTTCTCATTACTTTATATTCTTGTGTCTGATTACTCCAGTTGAAGAAAACAGCCTGACTATTGCTGCCAAAAAATGATATGGGAAAACACTAAAGATACATATGGAATAATAAAAACACTACCATAATTCAATTAATTATGCAGTCAGTTGACTCACACAAAGCTACAGAAAGTCACATTTCCCAGTCAAGACAGCCATGTTTTACTCATATGGCTGCTTGCTTTATGTTATGATAATGAACATATTATTATCAGTACCTTTTTTTTTTTTTTACCTTCTAGTCTTTTGAAAGGCTTAAAATCTATTAATATCCAAGTAAAAAGCCATCTTCTTTTTTACACAACTTCCAAGCAGGTCAAAAAACCTTTGAGGAAAAAAAGTAAATTTCCCAGGTATTTTAACACTACTTTAAAGTTTGGATTAGGAGAAGTAATTGAAATGAAGTGTATAAGACTTAATCTTTTTTAAATGTAATGATGGTGACATATGAGGATTCCACTACCTACCAGTCCAAAAGATGAAGCAGTCAATTTAATATAAATTTCTTCTGCTGCTTTACATCTAACTTGGACACAAAGGGCATTCTTGTGAAAGTGACTAGACAGAATGATAAATAGAGAATTTGAGTTTAATTATGACAATTGTAAAATGCATTATGTCTGTCTCTTTTTCTTGATTTTTTTTTTTTTTTTCATGGACAGAAGCTCAAGAAACTAGAATGTGCTGTAGTAGGAAGTTTTTTAGATTTAAATTCAGCAGTAAAGATTTTTTAATGGATGCTCTAAATCTGAAATGGCACTAATAGAAATACTTCTATTAACCTGAAAAAAGCTTAATTATGACAGCAAGTCTGGTTGTCCCACAGTCATGCAGGTAACAAAACAAAACAGTCCTTTATACCTTCAATTCCAACTCACCCATATTCTTATAAGTAGCTAAACCAATCCATGGCATCCAGAAAAACAAACTGTCAAAATTTATCAGTCCTTGTTCCATACATTTTAAACCTCAGCTGAAGTGAGAAGTTCCGAAGGTTGCAATATTCTCTTGCTGGGATCAGACACAAGTGATTGCATCCTGGGTGATGCCTGTGTTTCACAGCATAGCCTTGGTCCTCCTCCTGGAGGAAATGCCATCCCCTTATCAAGGGGACAGGTTTGCTGTAGTATCCTGCTCTGGTTAGTTAGGTGGGGCGGCACTCACTCTCAAGAGGCAACCTGTGGAAATCTTAGACTAGATAAATCACAGACTTCTGCCTACTCCTTCTTACATGGCCAATAAACCTGTTACCAGACTGTAGCCACCATTCTCCCATGAACTGAAGTCCCTGGCAATTGTTTGTGTTGTTTTTCCTCATCACTAGTTGTGATTAGAAAACAGGATGAGGGCAAGAATGCAAAGCGGGTTTGTTAAAATTGCACTGAATAAAAAAGTTACATTTATTTCCCTTAGCTGCCAATTTTCATGCCATTGGTCATGAATAGTATGGCTAAAATCAAGATGTCATGGACAAAATTTACCTGGAATGCAACAACACTGGATGAATGCTCAGCAATGAACTCAACCTATTGCCCCGGTTTCAAAGCTCTTCTAATGACCAACTAGATGCCCTTTGTGAAGCCAGAATAACTGGCAAATGAGTTTCTAATTGCCAGTAACTGACTAGTTTTTGTTAAACACTTAATGATATGACTTCTTCGCAAGCTAGTTGCAGTCCAAAATGAAGTCCACAGGTGATAATTTTTCCTTTTATGATGCAAGGGATATTATTCTTCCCTTTGCTTCCACGGATAACTTCAGCACACAGCTAATGTCCCTTTGCTTTAAGGTGATTTGCCCTCAGAAGTACACGCACAGGGACACATAAGCAGCACTACTGTTCTAAAGAGTAATGTTCTGGTTGAAAGAGAAGACGTAAAGGAGTATGGTAAGAAACATGAAGAGGAGTGAGAGGAATATTAAATGTTACGTGGCTAAGGGAGCTTGGCTGCCTTAGAGGCAGAGGAGACAATAATAAGCAAAGAAATAGGCTCTGGCGCTATTAAACTACCTGCCAGAGAAAACCTTTTCTGTTTCACCTCCCGGTCAGTTACATCTCGTAGTACATATTTCTTAACTTCTTGGAGTTTGGGGTATGTAAAGGCGTTCTCCATGAAGCATGAAGAAACAGAATGTACACAGCTTCCCAGAACATCATATGATACCGAAGAGATGAAGTGAAACAGGAATGTCTCAGTGACGCCCACAGGAACAGTCACTATCGCCAAATTGTCAGCGTGCCTCTGCAATGCCAGACCACAGCGAGCATATGGATAGTTTAGGCTTTCTGCCATTAGACTACATTAGCAAAGCACATGGTTCGTGCATATCTAGTCTAGCTTTGTGTCAGTGGAAAAAATATTTCCACTACAAGTAGCCTCGCAGACTTACGGAAGAAGGGCTTGTTCTCGGGCAACTTCCACGGAAAAGCCTTCTGCTGCCTTCTGCATCCGTCAGGTTCTGTGGTACCTCCCCGGAGAAACCCTTCATGTGAACTGCGATTACACCTCTGAGACCATGAACTGAGGTGTGAAACAGAATACCCTTCCCTTCTGTCGAGCGAACGTGACTGACAGTTCTGCAAAATCCCTCCAACAGATGACACTACCAGGGATTTTCATTCTGTTACAACTCATGCAGGCTGTATGGCAGCAATTTGTGCAAAGCCTGCTCTCCATGACCTCCCCAGGCGAGATTGCTTTCGTGAAAGATATACACTGCCCAGAACCTTTTGCAAAAAACATGCTCAGTGTCATTTGGAGGAGAAAACTTCAAGTCTGGTGGAATTGGATATTTCAAGTTTCATTTTCTTTAGAAAAACGTTAAGCCCAAGCCATAAAAACACCACAGGGCGAACAGCACAACATGTGACCGAACTTTGGTCTCTCAAGAAACACATTTTGGTATAGTCTACAGCGCCATTGTCCATGTTGTAAAACGACCAAGCCTTTTAGTACATTTTCATGTATTTTCCTTATGGAAGAATATGCCAGCACAAATTTAGTGTTCAAATTTGCAGTATATTGACAAAACTAAGAAAACCTGAATATACTATCCTGTACTGCAGTTGACTAAGTAGCTAACTTTTATCAGCCCTGAACGAACTAAAAATATGGTTATATAAAGTGTTCCTCCTTTTGAAGCTGACCTGGTTATTTATATCCCAGTACATAACCCATATTACATCTCTGAGATCTAGGAAGGTTTCCAACTAATACGCTACGGATATAACAGTGGCAATCATGTACCTGTACATTTGTTCCACTTCAAACGCGAAGCAGAATATAAAATGGGACAAAATTTAAATAGTAAGTTAAATACTGGTTAACATATACATCCATCATTCTGCAAACACACATGATTAACTATACTAACTTGAATAATCCTATGCAAATTAATATATTTGCAAATAAAAATTCATAGTATTAAATATTTGTGAAACAGAGGACAAAACGTTCATGCCAAACTCACAGTTGAATACAGCGCTTAAAATATTCTTTTAGTGTTTGCCTTCCATTTTTTGGCATATTAATTGAATTTTCTTTTGCACTGGCAGCATACAGGAATGATTTGATCAAGAACTCTTTAAATATTAACAGTGAGCCAGAGGAGCTTCAGAGGAAAGAATCTTGTTAGTTGCAATGTAAATGCAAGGATATGCAATGTTTATTTCTGGCATACTACTATTGTGGTATATATTGTGGCCCATATCTCATAGGCCAAAAACATTGTTACCCAAAACACTGTAATTAGACATCTTTTCAATTAATATAGAGAAATGTCTTTTTAAAACCAATTAGTCTTCCCGTCAGTTGTCAACATATTTTTTCTTGATGCTTAAATGTTCTGTAAAATTGAAAATAACAATTAGCTATGTAAAATTTTAATAAAAGAGCACTTCTAATTACCTCTCCTCTCTTATAAACTTTAAGCATACCTCTTCGGGAAGAGCTGAAAAAGAAACTACACGTCACTATATAGGCTCACTCTTCAGCAAAAAAATGCCATGTACAGCGTTCTGCAAGACCAATCACATTCTTGGCTAAAATTATAATTCAAAGATGACAATTATTAGTAATTTTATATAATACGAGTTATTCCAAGTAAAATATCTTTAAAAACTAATCTGGAAATATTATCTTTATTATCTACCAATGAGAAAATAAACATTCAGGATATAACATATCAATTATAGGAACCTAGCTGTTCTGGCAAGTTTTCACATCCCTCTGGTTTGTTCCTACACATGAAAGTTAGTCACTGCTTGCACAAGGAAATATTGGAATGAAGATCACTCCAGACTGGATGCACAAAAATAGGTATGTTTAAATAGGTCATAGCAAGATGCTATTGGTAGAGATTGAGCATGGAATCACGGAATCACGGAGTTTTCAGAGTTGGAAGGGACCTCTAGAGATCATCTAGTCCAACTCCCCAGCAACCACTTTTAAAAACTCTTTGTACACACATATTTTCCTAACAGCGATTAGCTACGCTGAGCATCATGTTCTTCAGCATAATTTTATCATTTATAACAAAGGTACTTCCACACAGCTCCACTGCTGAAATCAGACCTTGAAACAAACATGAATTATACTGCCAATTTCTTTAAGGTTCATTTACACCAATCTTCAGGTGTACTGGATGAAGTTGTAAACCTATAAAGGAACATGTCGCTGATGCCATTGTGAATTTCACAAGGGTTTCAGGTGTTATGACCATGCATGACAAATTGCAAAACACTGGAAGTTTTACAGATATTGCAATTTGTAAGAACTATGAAAATACTCTCAAACTTCTAACATCTCAGCAATTATCAATCTAAGAATGTACACGTATACTGTATTCCCATGAGGCAGAGATATTTGGCTTATGCATTACATTATCTTGAAAAAATCTGCTTCCCATATTCATGACAACGCAAACACATTCACATGTGTTCTTACTCATCCTCTTCATGAATATTCATTTACCCAAATGATTTGGAAGTACTGGAGTATCTAATACTGAAGTATTAGATAATCCTTCAGAGAATTTTGCATTCTGAAATGGAAATAGTCTTTTTTCCCCTGGGCAGTTGTCAGTGACCAGAATAAAGGTGAAACTTGCAACTTCATCCTTTATTCAAGACCACTATAATCTCCAGGTAAAAAGAATAATATGAAACAAGAGCTCAGCATTGTCTTATTGCTATTCATTATTCATTAAAAAGTATGTTACTTTATATTTATGGAAGATTTGGTTTTTAGAAGGACTTATTGCTCAACTGATTTCTGTCCTGAATCCAGAATTATCTATAGAATACCAGATTCCTTCACTGCCTTAAGAGGTATCAAAGGGACTCCTAGGTATTTACAGATAGGATCCAGACCAAAAATGATGATTCACAGTTTCTCACACACTGTTCATTGCATTCCTTGCTGCCCATCTGTCCCCCTCCTAACTTTGACATAACAAATTTCAAACAGCAGTGGTGCAATGAAACCCTGAGGAACTCCATACGACACCCTGTGAATCAAATCTTGACAAAGGGGAACATCCCCATTAGTAGGAGGCTAAGAGGAATTGGCAGCTAGTATTTTGAAAAGCTGCTTTGAAATTCCCATTCCTTGCACAGCAAGGGAAAAACCCTCACCTCTTAAAAGGTATATATTGTTGGATTATGACTACTTGTTCAGTGAAATGTGCCACTGCCTGTAATTTACCATTGCATTTCAATAGTTGGAATGTGCAATAAGAATGAATTTGCAATATAATACGTCAGATGTAAAATAAAAAGGGAAAAAAATTGTTTCTGCCCTTTACCACTTCTGGAGATTACATTTCACGTGGTTTTGGGAAGGAATTCATTGCAAAAATTCTTTGTCTGTGTAAAAGACAATGAAAAAAGAACATCCTTCCTATCAAGTGAGGCAAGAAAACATTTTTACTGCAGAACACTTATATCACTAAAATATTTGTATCATTGTTATGCAATTAGGCTAAAAATAAATCTATTCATCATCTTATAATACTGTAAAAAACTATGTTTGCATGTAAGTTACTGCAACACCCACACCAACTTACGTTTACACCCTACAGAAAAATGCCAGACTTCCACAAGCATATTTATAATACCTATAACCAGGTTAGCGTTTTATAAAAAAAAAAAGGGCCAAATCAATACAAATACTCAGCATACAAACTTCTGAGGATTTTTTTTTTCAGCATTTTAGTAAATTCCATGGATTAAAATTGAAGGTGCCAGCAGGCCCAAACCCTCTGTTTTACCATCTTATGCTGAAGCTTCAAGTTCGCCTCATTTTGGCCAAATTCATGTGAGGTCCAGAGAACAACCCCTGCCAGCCCGTGCTGCCCTTCGGGTTTTATATTCAAATCAGCAGCACTCATGGCTGGTCTTTGGATACCTCAAGCTTCCCTTTTTACTTCTCCTACAAGTACAGTCACCGAGCAGCTGCCTTCCCAAGAAGAGGGCAATTTCTTTTTATAAAACCCTAAGCACTCACACATAAATCAGAATTTAAATGCATCAAAGTAGACGAGGGCAGGATTCACAGCTACCACAGAACCACCTATGGGTTGCTGTCAGCACCAGCAGCGCCACAGGAAAAGATCTCGATACGTTGTCAGCTGCAACTGAGTAATAAATAAAAACGAAGGAGAACTGAACTGTGACAGATGATAACAGCAGGTTGCTGAAATTTTCAGTTACTTGCAGACTGCTTGTGGGAAGAATTTGAGGCCATGTGCTCTCATCTGTGCCTCATTTGCACAGTGGTGACATTCATGAAGCACTCCCATATTTACGGAGGTAAAGACACATATTCAGTTCAGGCTTCACATCATGTCATTTTTGTCAGGTCCCACGGCTATGTATAGGTAGCTGATACGAGGGAAACTTCATGATATTTCATATTGTATGAGCCAAATATGCAAATGTTTCTATAAACACGCATCCAAATCTCCAGATAAATTGACAAATCGTTATTTTGAATTTTGTTCTAAAGCACTACCACACTGTTTCAAGCTCTTTATTGTGGCAATATAAATTAATATAATTTTTCTGGTATTGAAAAAAAGATCATCATCGGATTACACAGCCAAATTCCAGTTCCACACCATCAACTTCAGCACACAGCAGGTTCCCACAGCATTCAAAATCTTCCCAGAGCTGCCACTTTCCCTTCGCTCCTTGTCTACACTCAAACGTGTCCTTACAAACTAAAATAAATTTGCAATATGGTGGTTTAAACATAGCATTTTTCACAAAGGTGAAACCAATATGGCAGCGAGGAAGAAATATTTTTCTCCAGCAACTATTTGTTGCTCTTAGAAGAGAAGTGAATGTATGTCCTCTGAAATATATTTAAAAATGACAAGTTCAGGAAAACTTTCAGATTTAAGCTCCATTTTTGTGAAAGGCACCTGCAAGCAGAGGGCTTGTTTTTCACCTCCTATTCATCCATCCATTGCCCTATTCCCAGCAGTATCTGACCAAGGAAGCACTGAGCTGAGAGAACCACTGAACTTGAGGGAAGTAGACAATGGTGCAACTGGCCCTGGCTTGCACACAGCTAAAGAACTTACTCGGAAGCACTGGCAAGAACGCAGTATAAAGTATAGCTGACTTTATTGAGTATGCATCATGTCAAATAGGTGATACTAAAACTCTACGCATCACAACGGTATTTTTTATATACGAGACTAGTGGCAACACTTATTACAAAGACTGCCAAATAGCTTCTAACACTTCCTTTCCAGTTGCTTATAACCTTAACACGCCTCTGTGCATATGGGCTGACATTTTCCATTATTGGGAGTTTTTCCTTGTTCCGAATACTCTTTGAAAATGTCAGTCAAAAGAATCCCACTATTTCTGCAAACAAAGCTAGGGAAAATACAGTTTTGCTCGTTTAAAAGAATGTGGTGACGTTTGAAAATTTTGTATGTCTGCTCCTTTGTACCTTAAAACAAGGATATAAAATTTGCCAGGTGCTTCTCAGCCATTCTTGTGAGTATATGCCCGGACATAAGACTTTTAAAAAAACATGGCAAGGCTTAGGTTTTAACAACTACATTTCCACAGTTCCTCAACCCCATGGCTTGCTTACGTTTGCAGATGCAATGCAAATGTTTTGAACACACAAAATTATGCAATTCTAGCTCTGAAAAAATTATGTCTTGAACATATGGATGCGCTGTATAGATGGTAGAACCTTCTCACATACAAAACTTGTCTGATGCTATAATGTTTCAAAAATGGGCTATGTATACACATAAAAATGCATCTCAGGGTTGACTATGCTGTATTACCAGGAGAAAGACTTATTTGGCTACCAGTTTCTTAAAAAAATGCCATATAAAGAACTTCAGAAAAGATGCAGGATACCATGCATGATACCCATTTTGATGCAAAGTGATTTGCATATTACTGTGTAACAGCTTCTGGGAAGTATTTGGAAGCCAGTCAGCCCTGATAAATCTGTAAATATTTCAACGAGTCAATTAAGCATTAGCAATATAAGGATAAAACGAAATGCCTATAATACAAGTGATGAAATGGCACTGAACAAGTATGCTACGTCCCACACAGTGGAGAGGGCAATAAGTAAATGTGATGGGTTAACCTTGGCTGACTGTCAGGTGCCCACCAAACTGCTCTCTCACTTCTCCTCCTCAACAGGATAGGACACTCGTCAATTACTGTTGTGGGCAAAACAGACCCAGCTTGAGGAAATTAATTTAATTTATTGCCAATTAATTACAGAGCAGGACAGTGAGAAATAAAAACAAAACTAAAACCACGTTCTCCCCACCTGCCTTCTTCCAAGGCTCAATTTGAGTCCTTCAGTCCCAACTCTTTTACTTGCCCACCAGCAGCTCAGGGGGAAAGGGAATGGGGGTTGTGGTCAGTTTGTAAGTTTTCTCTGCCACTCCTTCCTCCTCACACTATCCCCTGCTCCTGTGTGGGTTCTTCCCATGGGCTGCAGTTCTACAAAAAACTGCTCCAGCATGGGTCCTTTCCACAGGGTACAGTTCTTCAGGAACAGACTGCTCCAGAAAGCTTGCGCCTGTGTGGACTTCTCTCCATGGGCTGCAGCTCCTGCCAAGACCCCACTCCAGCGTGGGCTTTCCATGGGCTGCAGCTTTCCTCGGGGCATGTATATCTGCTGCGGGATGAGGTCTTCCTCGGGCTGCAGTGTGGATATCTAGCCCGCTGTGGTCCTCCATGGGCTGCAGAGGCAACCTGCATCACTGTGGTCTTTCACCATGAGCTGCAAGGGAATCTCTGCTCCAGTGCCGTGAGCATCTTCTCCCCCTCCTTCTTCACTGACCTTGGTGTCTGCAGGGCTGTTTCTCTCACATTTTTCTCACTTGTTACTACCAGAATACTAATTTCAGGGGGAATGGGTAGGGAAAGAGGAGTGTGCTTGTGCTTGATCTTCATCTTTCTTAGTCAATATGCTCTCAGCCATGGTGTTCTCAAGAGGTATTTCTAGAGGGCAATACAGTCCATTCTGTTATTGGATAACTTTGATCACTGATAGAAAATGCACACACAAGATCTTGCCCTGGTTTCTCTCTAGGTTGCCCTCTCTTTATGCAGTTCATTAATTTAACCCTACAAGTTTCCCAGAAGACAGCTTTCAACCCCACAAATATCCAGATACTCCCGTATTTGCCATTTTTTTGAGAGATGAAGACTAAATGACATAATTATGCAAAACCCTTGTATGGGAGCACCCAGCCAAACTGGTTTCTGAGCACAATAGGTGAGATGCAGGGAGTTGTCATCTGACTCAGCTTCATCTCCACCTTGCCTTGTCTATGCAGAGATAACTTGGGGGGAGCTGCAAAACAGCTCAGCCCGGGGTTATCTCAAGATTGCATATGAGAACCCAAACCAAATGGCCCTTGACAAACAAAATGCCCTGAGTCCCATCCCACCACTATTCCCATGACTTTGAGCGCCAGACATCACAAATTGGCAACAGAGACTTAGCTATCACACCACCAGAGGTAAATATCCCAGATAGCGTAATCCACTCAGGCATAATCCTGCACCCTAAATATAAACCGCAGGGTTTGGGCAGAAAAATGGGGAATCCTCCAACGATACAGCTGGCCTGTAGGAGATCCGTCCCCCCCTGTCCAGGACGTTGTACAGGGTAACTTCCCAGGGATTGAGTGACCTTACCTGAGAGAGGGTAAGTGACTAAGAAACATATAGCATGCTATTAAGTTTGTGAATGGTGCACTCGTTCAAGGTATTAATATCTAGCGCGCTTGTGGTTTGTGTTGTTACTTGGGATCATTTGTAGCTTGCAACAGTGTATCCCACTAATTTATTTTAAACTGCAATAGTGTAATCACCATTGTACACGTAGAACTTGCAATAGTGACATATTGGACCTGTGAGTGAAGTCCAAATAAATTGTTAATTTGAACCTCTCAGTGAAGTCCTTTTTCCCGTTTCGTCACAACCCTGCTGTGACACCACCTAATAAATTTTTCATGCTATGTATTGAGAATCCCCCTCCCCAGTTTCTCAGTGTCTAACACAACAATCCTTGCAGCCAGATTGTCCGATCTATTGTGCAGATTCAATTGAGTATGAGTTCGAATTCAGTTGTACTGGCAACTGTACCTAAACCGTGGAGTAATTCAGGCTATGCTGGAAGCAGAATTTTATGGTATTCAACTTCTGTTATGTCCTGTGAAGAAGGGGCGTTTATATAGTACCTGTAGGTTTTCTAATTATATATCACAAGAACCTGACATTATCTAATAGCAGAAGGATTTCAGTCTGCCCCTCCCCTTCTTTGCAATAGGACCATGGTTTTTTAACAAAAGCACCAATAACTGCCTGTCCTCTACTACAATGAAGATGGCCGTCCTGTGACCAAAACGGCTGTGCAGTGCTTTCTTCCTTCATTTATGTAACTGAATAGATTGTAAAGCTGATCAATTCACTAAAAAGGGAATTGAACTCCCGTTGCAATTGTTCTCTTTTTAATCCTGGCTTGTTTCTCACCATTTCCCACATAATAACACCCTACGCTCTGGTAGAAATGTCGCTGTTCTCATTTCTTAGCCACTCCACTGAGGCACTGAGTTGAGAGATTGTTCTAATTACAAGTGGTGAAAACGTCCAAGTGGACTTGGATATGTATAGTACATTTACACACTTATTTATTCCAGCTTATTCTAATAATGCTTAGATGCTTTAAGTTTTCACTTTTTGCACACATTTAATTGATGGAATGTTCTTTCTTTTGTTAACAGTCACAAAAGCAATGTAGGCATGACTACTTCTAGAAAGCACATTTTTAGAATATCAGCATATGGGAATATGCATTGAAATTGGTATATTTTATTTAAAGTTTGAGGGACAGAAGCACCTGAAACCTCAGCTTATTTTTACCTAAAGGCAACTAAAAGATATCACATGTCTAAGAACTTGGCCCAAGCTTTCTTTTCTCTTTTCTTTAAAAGCTAAATGAAACACGTGATAACAATTCATCCCAGTGGTTGCTCTCAGCGTTCTCACCATTTCGTGCAAGGCAGTGGGCTGTAATGGGCTGTAAAATTTTCTTTGGGGATGCATGGTAATGGATATATTTAATAGAATTACACTGCTGGAGCTGATCACTTCTAATTTGGCCAGGCACTGATAATGCTCAACACATTATTGTGGTAGTCTTGGCATGGGGTGGGGAGGAACGAAGCGGAAATCAAAGTAGTATCAAAAGCTAAGATGATATTACAACACAGTAATCTCCTTTTTCTTCATGGCAGTTAGAAATGCAATTTTTGTTTCTCATTTCCTAATGCACAGCACTGTTCCCACAGCCCCACATAGAGCATTGATTTTTTTCCCCCACAACTGAATGAGCATTCCTCTTGCATTCAGACTTCTAACACAAACAGTCATAAAAAGCTAATGTGAATTGCCAGAGAAACTCAAGGACAGGCACAGAACCTGAAAATAATTTAGTTTTTTTTTTTTCCAAGTTTACTAGATTTTAAATGCCCTTTTATGTCCTTTATTTTGGCCCCAAAGCATTTCTGCAAGGCTACCAATGGGCAGTGTTGCTTTTTTGCATGATTTCCAAGATAATTCTTTGTTCTCAAAAAGAAATGCTGTTATTTCTTTCCTCTGAGGGAAAAAAAAAATTACAATATGAGGGGTGAGATGATAGGGATAATTAGACTAAATGGTGGTATAGGACACAATGAGAAAAATATCTTTTATGAAGACCACCTGTCTACTCATTTTTGTAGCCTGAATGATGTTTTGTTTTGTTCAGGGAAACAAATTCACTTAATAAAATCCAAAACACAGATGGCAGCTGCTAGAAAAAACCAATACAAGATTTTGTTGCAAAGGGTATAGAAGTGATCTGAGCTCTGAATGGAAGAAAGAAAAATTTCCTCTCTTTCTGTCAATGGTGCTGTTTTCCAAAAGCGCTCTCTCATGCAGTCTGGGATTTAGTTAAAGCAGCAATTCTAACCCTGAATGTTAGAAATAAAGCTTTCTTTCATGTCATTCTAAGCTGTTTCTTATGTATATTCTTTTCATGCATCTTCATTATTTTATTGCAAATGATGTGAAAAATAAGGTTTGAATCTACATAGTATTTATTCAGGTTAGATTAAAATGGATCAGAAGAAAATTCTTAAATTTCCATTCCTCTTACAGTTGCAAAAGCATATTTTAATGCAAAAATACATAATAAGAAAAGATACCAGCTTCTCTTTTTTTAGATGCTACTGTCCTCTATCAGAATAAGTCCATATCTCAGTTTAAATTCAAATCTATAGCAAATGTTGACATCCTCATTTGGCCAAAAATATACCATGAGCTATCTACAAATAATAGTAAAAGCAAATGTTACTCAGAGAATTATTTAAGAAAAAAATAATTCTACATATTCACAGTGTCTCCTTGGAAAGTCCACAAAACCAGAAAAACAGATTTGTTATGAATTCAGTCTGGTTCTACTCGGGACTTTAGGAAGACAGGGGCTTGATTGAGGACATTTCTAGATGACAGGTCAGAAGCACAAGAGGTATCTCAGTCTGATTTCAATCTGGCCAAAGTCCTTCAAACATATTTATCTAAATACGTGGCTTAACTGGGAGGATAAAACAAGGACAGTGGGCAGCCAATATATTTTATGGTTTAGATACCAAAACAATCTTCTCCTAAAGAGGATTATCTTTCAAGGAATGAAAATTTAAGTAATGTTGAGGGCCTACCTGATAATTTTCCTTTAGAAAGGGAACTCTCCCATGGGAATCTTACCTGTCCTTAGAGTGGAGGGCTGCTACTCCTCCAGAAAAGCAGAACCCCACCAGAGAGATCAGATAACATAAAGACTAGTGGAGACATCTGGTATCACACAATGAAGTTCTACAGTAAAAAAATAACAGTATAACAGTCTCTGAATAGATTCACTTTTCTGCAGCCAGTCTTTGGACAAGACCAGCATCTGGCAGATGGATCCTGGTTGAGCATCAGAAGAGTCAGTGCCGATAAAGCTTGTGGAAATGGTTGGTCTGGAACATTCAGTTGATTAGAAATATTTCTATTTGCTCCCCTATCACATATCTATGTGTTTAAGAAAAAAAAAAAAAAAAGTTTTCCTCTTACAAGATCTTTCCTAGGAAGATTTCCACGGAGTTTCTTACTACATTAGCGAAATGAGAAGTTGCAGCTGTGTTAAGTTCTTGGTTAACTGATTCTGAGGAAATCATTATTCTAAACCCACTATTCTAAGGGCTGGTCATAACAATAAAACATAAAATAATTCGGAATTGGGAAAAAAGGTGGAAAACACACAGGGAACATGATGGAATCTCGCCACTGAAATCATATAAATGATGAAAATTTTTCTCACAACTCAGGACAATTGGATCGTAAACCACCGCTTAACAGAAGTGAACCAGGGTGGGTAATAAGCAACTTTTAATTTAAAATAAATGGATGTGCATCATATAAAGCTCAATTCCCATCTGACTGAAAGCTTTTTTATGCTATTCTGGCAGCAGATCCACTGTGGAAACATGAGAACAGTGAATACAGGCTTGCCAGACATCATTGCCAGTGTATGTTCTGATCAGATCTATTGTATGCATGGAGGGCCTCACCAGTTTGCTTCTAGGAGAAGGAAAACAGGTTATAGAAACTGGTGTTTTTTGGGGATAATTTATCTATAAGGAATTTCTAGCAGACACATGGTAAAATGTATTTTGTCTTACTTTCATAAATGCCAAATCTCAACAAATGAAGCACAAATTTTGAAAATAACCTCCACTGAGACCTGAATGAAAGCCCAACAAAGTATAAATGATGAATTTTTTCCCTCCTTCCAAATAATTTCTGAAAAGCAGGAGTGGACTTTGACCAATTCCTTGAGCTGTGAGTTTTTGTTATAACCAGAAGAGCATTTATTTCATAGCTTCTTTTGAAGCATTCGTTCACAGCTTCTACAGTGTCTAGAGCATCTACATTAATATTATGCACTCTAAATATCTCAGCCAATGAAAGAATGGAGTTGAAAGTAACTGCCCTATTTGAGGCAGTGTGCCCATAATATATACGGCTTACTAATCCTTTCGAGTTGCTACATTCCCTTGTGATATTAAGACTAAGAAAGACTAAGTCTATTAAATTAGGAGTGGCAGGTGGTATGTTAATGCTAGATCTCCTTCCATCTTACATGCAAAGGCCGACAGAGTCAGTTCTCTCCAGCTTCAGGGTTCTGAAGTTACAGTTTTTCTTCTGTCAGTGCTCCAAAGATTGAAGAAAATCTGAACACACAACCGCTCTCATTAGCAGCTTCTGTATGAGAAAATATTACCTCCTTTGAGGTAATAGCAGTACGTATCTTCTTGTTTGACAATATATTTGCTGAGACATTTTTATTGCTCAGCATCTCTGATACCACAGCACGTTGGTCCCTTGTCTTGTGTTTCATTCGTTGTCTTGGTAAGCAAAGATACAATGCATTTGACTGGGCAAAATCTGAGGTCCACAATCAGAAAATGACTGACTTAATTTACTGTACGGCTTTAAGAAGCAGACCGCTTGTGCTTCATACAAAATAATGTAATGGGCTGCATGCCATTTCATAAAAGGAAAGCTCAGTTAGAACGGCACCGCACAGAAAAGAACTTGGTTTGGCATTACTCTGTGCTTTAACAATGGATCCTTTTGTCCAATATGATGAATCCCCTAGAATCTGTCACAAAGACAGAAACACTTTTAGTAGCATGGCTGTTAATTAAGGCATCAATAAAACAAATAGACACATTTCAGAAACATGATTTAGCTGTTTAAACTCATTGTAATTTGACTTTTTTAAAAGGAAATTGTAACATCAGACTCCTAAAATGAAGGAAGCACAATGCTCTAAATACCAATGGAAAAAAATCACTATCTTAATACTTTTGTGAAGAGTCTTTAAGGGAGTTTTAAGACAATAATAACCTGGAAATTAAATATCTTCAGAATTTTCTTACTAGACTGACAATTTTTGTTGACAGATATTATCCATGAGCCTATCACCTGTGCCAAAGAACTGTACTGATAACACAGTATTGATAAAACAGGACATTTATACAGGGACTTATACTCTCCCTCTTTATACACATATGTGTGTCTGCATGTACATATCTGTGTTTATACAGTGTCTGCAGCATATCCTCCAGCATGTAGGCATCAGTTGATCTCTGATGAGGGGCTGCTGGGGAGGGGGCCTCAGCTGTGCAGGCCGTGCAAGAAGTGCTCTGTTCCTGTGCCAGAGTGATGGAGCCAAAGGTGGAGACTTACCTTGGGAAGACAGTGCATGCTTGCCAGCTTGGGGAGGGCATGTCTACATTTGACTCTGTGTAGGACACGTCTTGAGAAGGAGGACTGAGGGCAGCTGGTCCCTTCGCCATTGTGTTTGCAGAAGAACTGGAAGGGGCTGCCATTGCCTGGGCAAGATTGCTCTGGGCTGCAGTAGACAACCATCTGGCATCTGGAACAGGTTGCCCAGAGAAGTTGTTGAGGCCTCATCCCTGGAGGTGTTCAAGGCCTGGCTGGATGGGGCTTTGAACAACCTTGTCTAGTGGGAGATGTCCCTGCCTATGGCAGGGGGGTGGAACTCGATGATCTTCAAGGTCCCTTCCAACCTAAACCACTCTATGATTCTATGATTCTATGTCCTTATGCACGTGTTGTTACGGACAAGCAGGTAAGAAATGAACTAAACAGATGGACCACAAGACGGGTGGAAAACCAGCTAACCTGCTGGACTCAAAGGGTGGTGAGTAATGACTTAAAGTTCAACTGGAGTTCATCAGGATGGATACTGGATCCAATGCTATTCAATGTCTTTAGAAATGATCAGGCTGTCAAGAGAGACTGTACCCTCACCAAGTTTATGGGTGGCACCAAATTGGAAGGAGAGATAGATAAGCCAGAAAGAAGAGCCACCACACAGGCACGCATCAACTGGCTGGAAGATTGGGACAAGATGATTTGTACAAGGTTGAACAAAGATAAATGTGAACTCCTGCATCCTGGATAACTGCACACAGTAGTATGGGCTGGGGTCTGACTGTGGGGTGAGGGATATGGGATTGTCCCATCTGCCCTGCACTTGCAAGGCCAAACCTGAAATACTGTATCCTGTTCTGCTCTACCAAGTCCTGGTCTCCCCAGCTCAGGAGAGACATGGAAAATTTGAGGTAATCCAGTAGAGAGTCACCAAAATGAGCAGAGGGTTGGAGAAGCTGGCATAGGAAGAAAGGTTGCTGGAATTGGCAGCATTCAGCCTAGAGAAGAGAAGGCTCAGGGGGATTTAACCATGGTCTTGCAATATCTAAAAGCTAGTTACAGAGCAGACGGAGGCACTCTCTTCACAAGGATGCTCAGTCATAAGACAAGGGGCAAAGGACACAAGTTGCTTCAGGGTGAATTCAATCTGAACACAAGAAAAGAAACTCTTCACTGTAACAATTTAATACTGGAACAAGTTGCCCAGAGAAGTGGTGGAATCTCTGCTGGAAACATTCAAGACAGCTTGACTGGGCCTTGGATAGCCTAATCCAAGCCTTGCTCTGTGTCCAACCCAGCAGGTTAAAGCAGATGATCTCCAGAGGTTCCCTCCAACCTTGACTTTTCTGTGATTCTGTATGTCAATGAAGCAATAGAGTGATACAAGGATTACAAACGCACAATGGTTACGGTGGGTTTTTCACTCTGTACGAAAAATTTACTTAAATTTACTCATAAACAACCAAGCCATGTCCGAGATATGCTATATATTCCAAACAAGTGTGGACAAAGTCTCCCAAATTATATCTCAAATGCACAAGTTTGGTGTCATATTTACCACGAAAGGGGAAAATCTTTGAAATGTTTATAGCATTTTCTAACTTAAAAAAAATCTTTACTGGACTATTCCTCTATGCATATTTGTAGGCTCTGTATCTTGTTATAAACTTAACACCAGAGGATTGACACAGAAAGTGAAGTAGGAATAAAAAATTTACAAAACAGTCTAAACTCATCATAGTCTAAAGTGATATATCTGGTACTTCCATACAGTAATGCAAGTGCTTCTGAGACTGTACTTATCAACCTTGTAGTAACAAGGATTGATAAACGACAAGATACTGTCCGTTGGACTGAGACTGAATATGAACAATTTTTGGATCCCAGGTTGTAGCAAACTTAGGGAGCAAAATGAAGCAAAGTCAGATCTCTAGGAACTGAAAATAAGAAACAGCTGCTACCCGAACGAGCTCAGAATCTTGGAAATGTGTAAACGGCTGGAGTAAAGCTGCAACACAGGGCAACACTCTTTCCTTTACATATTGTTGCAGCAGATATAATGGGCTATATGAAGGATATGGGTTTTTTATATTAAAATATCCTCACTTGAGCAATGTAATATCACAAGTCAAGTTAACTGAGGTACTTGACCCTTCAGTTCATCTTTTTCCAAATTTTTTTTTTTTTTTTTTTTTTCCAGCAGACTTAACCAGCATAGCTTTAGCCGCAGCCTATATTCTTCTCTGGTGGCCAACCATACCTCTTTTCTGAGCAGCATAATAAGTCCCTGTCCTATCAGGTTAATGGTACCAATCTATTTTTTCCTCTGAGGATCAACACTCCCTAACAGACTGAAGTGATAAATGCAATTTTGCCACACTGCCACAGATAAACTACAGCACTACTTTGTGTTTTAAAATTTTAAAGGCCTATGAGAGAGAAGGAATTCCTTATGTTTCAAGTCACAATACAGCACACATCTTTCCACTCCTATAGGGAAGGGAATAGGTAATTTCATCAAAACCCAAAAAGCATTTGCATGTGTACTTTCCTAAAATGGTGCACAGAGGTTTTACTTATGTGAAACAAAATTAAAATCAGTACAAATACATAGATGCTACTTGAAAACTTTTTAATGAAGTCTCATGTTCCATAAAAGTTACTCTCCTGCTGAAATAGTGCTGGCTGCTTCATATTTGAAAGAAGCATGCAAAGAGGTTGCTTAAAGCTATAGATAAATAATAGATGATGCTCTTCCCAATGGAAAAGCAGTAAGTGCTTTAAGAGCACAGCAAAATGAAGAAAATCTGTGCTAAGAAGTTGAATGGAGCTAGTATTTCACATGAAAAGAAAGTGCGATTCTGTTTAAATTTGTAAATGATCACTGGATTTCTGGGTCAGCACCCATTCCTGAGTTAGAATAACTTTTGACACATTTTAAAGTGTTACTCGCACTACTTCAAAGAGAATACAGGAAAAAGAAAGAGAGCTTTCAATACAAAAAACCTAATCACTTTCTCTAGTGTTACTTTAAGCAGAAAGTCCCCACACATTTGGAACTGTAAAAGACATGGTAACGTAATATCAGTGCATTAGACTTTACTCCATTACAGAGGAAAGTATTTTATTTCCTGGTTCATTTTTAAATAAAGTGACAAAATGCAGTAACTATTCTCCTGAGTCCAGCCAAGGATTTCCTTTCCAAGCATGAAAGAAAGAAATCTGTATTGTATTCAGCCTAGCAAAGCCATAAATAAGGTCCTGAAACATATGGATTTCATGAATAAGGGTAATTTTCTTTTTTCTTTTTTACCACTTTCAAGCTTCATTTTCTTAAACAGCTCTGCATTCAAGACTGAAAAGATACGAAGCGTAGGCAGTAGTCAAGCAAGAAATGACAAACAAAGCATTCCAGTTACTTAGCACCTCCTGCAGTATAAGCCAGAAAGTTGTTTTGGTTTTCATCAGAGCACTGTTGTAAAAAGCCCAAGCCAGCACATTGCTGAAAAACCCCGTAAGTGGAAAGGGAACATTTTGTAAGAAATCCTCTTCTCTCACAGCGAAAGAGCTCCCTCTGAGAGCAGAGGATGCTCTCTCATCACCAAGAATGATAACACTAAGCTGAAAGAGAAGACCACCACCCTGAAATGAAAGAGCAATTTCCGAAGAGTCATGGGCAGATCTTTTCCAACTCCTCTTCAGACAGTTTCCAAACAGGCAGCCTGTGGTCTACTTCCAGAGACTGCACCCATCATATTTCACAGCTTTTGAGAAGTTTTCTAAGCTTATGAGAAGTTTCCTACACTTTTGAGAAGTTCTGTCCCAGTCTGAGATTTCACTTAGAAACGTTGTCCCATAAAGGGACATTAGGGAAATATCTAAGGGAGGCTTAGGGTAGACTAGTCAGATCCCCATGAGAACACACACACACACACACACACTTTACGCTGATATGCTCCATGAGGATTGGTGTGTGCAAGGAAACAACAGGAATAAGAAGCAATTTCCCGAGTCTTATTCTACACATACACAAACCCTGTTCCCATTCCTATCACACAGCCTTTGTTGTCTTTACCAGGAGGTACATCATTTGGTGGATTTGAATAGGCTCAACACTTCGGTCATGTCAGATTCCACTTGGACTGTTCCCGCAATATGCTACGGCCACAGTTCTCTACGAAGCAACACCACTGAACCTGTGCAGCACAACATACAGTTTAACTCCTGACAGTGCACACCTGGGCCAGTAATTTTCTTCTTAGCCTATGCTTGTTCATGTCACTTTTAACACTTAATTAAGTGGTTTTATGATTCCTTTAGGTGCTATTTTGGTACCTAATGCTATTCAGATAACTGTCATTTAGATAATCAAACCTAAACTGTATTTACAACTATTCAAAAACAATTCTCTCACTGTAACCTCTGAAAAAAAATCAGGATGCAAACCCCAGAATCTATATTCTCCCTTCTCAACAAATATCCCAGCAAATATCCCCCAAATTGCTTCTTTTCTGCTGCCTTCCTCAAAATTTACATTCTTGAAGGCACAGTGATCCTGTAAGCTCAGCAGAGGGAAGGGGAAGTGCTGGGCAGTTGGGGTACTCAACACACACAGTGGGGCTGAGGGAAGTCCAGAATCCAGTTGTCATACCTCCTAGGTGATTACTCTAATGAGGCTACTAGGCAAAAACTTGTATCAACACCCAAAACATCACCATTACCTTCTGTCCAGGCATATATTTTCTTTTTCAGCTTAGCCCAGCATATTCCAAGAACGTTCGGAGCCTACCTAGCAAATCAGAACCTTCAGGAGATGCTTAGCTTGTGGATCCCACTGTTGGTGCAGCCAAGACACTGGCTGTGTAAATACATAGAGTAACACAGGTTTGGATGTGTGAGAAACTTTAAGTGGGAAGGAAACTCAAAACACCTGTGGCGTTGCAGATTTTACCACTCAGGTGTGCTCTTGCTTTCTAGAGCTTGGACTGCTTTTGCTTCAGTTGCCTTTTAAGTGCCTGAGGAGCATTTTGCATCTTACGTTTTGCCTAGAATTGTTCTTATAAAATGACAAAACTTTGAGTATCTGGTCTCCTCACTGACAGCAAATAATGGATTATAGAATACAAAGAAACTGTCCTATCATTAATCAAGTACTGAAATTTACAGATACTATTTATTTTCATCTCAGTACCACAGCTGGCGTCACATAACAACTTTGTAATTCACTTTCATCTCACTTAAAGCGAGCTCTAGATGTTTGCTGCTGTTTTCACATGCAGCTGAAGGCATGCATCATTGGAAACAGGTAACATCAATTCAGGATATGAATTTATCAGAAAATGGAAAATATTTGCAAGATTACCTACACATTGAAATATATTCAAAGAGTTTCCAACAATTCATGTCACAGATACAGATTTTTCATTATGTAATTAAAGGTGTAGTATAATTCACAGTACACAGTACACAACTAATGACACATAAACCTTCAATTTTATACATCCAGTACCTACATTTTTACTTCTAACAAACTGGAAAATACAATCTTGTGCCTGAATACTGAACTAAGAAGTACAAACACATTACTAGGAAGTTGGTCTTCCCCTCTCCCGCCCCAGATAATTTCAATGGCAGCATCAAATTACTAACAGTTTCTAATAAAAATACAAACCTTTCAGTAAAAAAGTACTTTGGCCAAACCCCCAAATAATTTCATGTGGAAATACTGCCGCAAAAGGACTCTGCATTGCAAAACGTATCCCTAAAAAAGTATGACAAGTTCTTATCCTCATCAAAGAGTTAAATCATAATTAGATCTCTGTGCAAGTGAATCAGATACACTTTAATGTGCAATCAGGAAAATAATCACAGTTGAAAAGATTAAAAATTGCTATTTCAGTATGAAATCCCTATCTTGCTACCTTTCAGTGTTCTATTAGGGGAATTTTTAAAGCAGAAAGACTATTCTTAAAGATGCAGTAGAAGTTTAATTGCAGTATTTCTCTTCCTCAGGCACTTGAAAAGCCATAGGTTGCAAAACTGCCTACTCAGAGACCAGATTATGTAGTCCGCTAAGCAGACAAAAAGTATAATTGAGGAGTTAAGATGGTGTGGAGGTTTTTTGGAGAATTTACAAGGTTTTCACTTCTTCAAAAGGCTGACCTAACCCTCACCCTTGTACTGCGAGGATCTACTTGGAAGCCCACCTAATACTAATAGCATTGTTTTGAATGTGGAAAAATGCACGGGACAGACAGAACAGATCTTGGAAGCACCAGAGCAACCACACCAAAAGAATACTGTAACCACAGGAGTCTTGGTCTGTCTGGGCCTCCTGGGCAAGGTATGTTACTGCTTCAGCATGTTTCAATGCTGAAATACTTTGTGCAGAAGGAAATCTTGCTGCCATTTTCTAGTTTCCAATCAGCTGCTGAACTGTCTTAATCTCTTTAAATTAGAGACAGAACTGACAAAGCTGTTTCTTGAAAGCATATTCACTGTCCAGAGCATACAATTAACACTTTTAGCTCAATGTTTGCAGTTGAATTAGTCCTCAAATGAGCTTTTACTGTACTTTAATAAGATATATAAAGGAAAATACTGTAATCTATTAAGTATTAAAAATTAAAGCACTGGTATAGTGAAGCACCTTGGGTGACATTATTTTTGTCACAATGATGTGAGCAATGACTTAAGAGTTTGGATCTCCATTGAGACAACGCCTGCTGCAAGTCGGTGAGCCTTCAGCTGAGCTGTCTTCATGCTGCAAGGAAGCAAACAGCTCCAAAATGAGCTGCTTCACCATTTCCATTAAAGCCATAACTGTAAAAGTGGCCTGATCCACTCTGCTGCTTTTGCAATCCCAGCAAGGCCACCTATCCACTGTCCAGCTTTCTTTACTGCATCCTCTCCAGTTCCCGCTACAGATGTGCTCAAAGGAAGACTCTTGTCTTCAGAAGATGAATATTATTTCAAGTTTTGCAAGAAAGGGACCCTTTGCTTGAATTTGGAATGTAACGCACTCAAGCAAAAAACATTGCGTTGCTGGTAGGAACCCTCAGTATTCCTCTGTATTGTTACTTTTTGCAATTAATCATTGTACCCCTGCAAGGTCTGCAGCTTTGATAAGACAGGTGAAAAATGCTAATGAAAAAGTATCCTGAGAACTCAGTTGCTGTTATAAACCCAACAGATGTTAGTATTCTGTACTCCCTGAGGCTAAAGGAACTATTTACTTATAGAATGTAAGACTTAAATTGACAGTATCTCAATTTGAGACTTTGAAAAATCTAACGTCTTGTTTTACCTCCATACGTACTGCACTAAGAAAAGGGCAAACCTGTTTAGATTGAAATGCAAGTGGAAGTTTCCCTTTTCCTTTGAACCTAGCCCTTCCTGATGGTGCATGTAAAGAATCGAAATCTGGCTTTACGTTCTGCTCCATGTAAGCCTGAGAAGCCTCCAGCTGAACCAGTCAGTGTAAAAGGAGAAATGAGATGGCTTGGATCCACACTGTTTTGCTGATGTAACTCAAGTTATACCTGAAAACCCATCAGATTCATTCTGCTGTTTTGTCTCTTGAAGTAAAGGACGTTTTGCTGGCAACTTCAATGGGGGCCAGACACTCTATCAAGTGTTTAGCTTGATGATATATTGCACAATTAAAATGGGTTTTGAAAAACTTTTGAGTGGAGCTGGAGAGAGACACCCATTTACACTTAAGAGATGCAAAACACCTTAAGGAATAACAAAACAACGCTGTGTTGATTCCAAAAGTGCAATTTTCTTATCTTGGCAGAACAGATTTCATAAATAATTTAAGCAAAAATATGTGCAAGAAGATAAACATCTTGTAATCTAAATGCATATTTCTTTGCATAACAAGTGACCACTCAGAAAAACACCACACATGAGTTTGGGTAATGCTTTTAACACTCTTGAGTGCATTCAAAGAGCAAAAAGAAAAGCATCCTTTGCATATTTGGAATTTTTGTTAAAGATTCAGGGAAAGTCAAGATGCTTAGGCTAAAACATTTAATCTCTTCTTTATAAATGGTAGATTTGTATCAGATGCATTTTATTCAGAAACAATCTATCTTCTTTCTTGGCTGGAACTTCCAAGCACATCATCTGGAGTTTTGTGAGAAGCCAGAATGTGACATAAAGCCTAGTTGTTTTCCCCAAGATATATGATTGGTTGGAAAAACACATTTAGAAACATTGAAAAATTAAGTTTCAGTGGAGAATGACAATTTTTTTTCCCAAACTATTTTTTTAGGCCAGACACAAGGAATAAAGTTAAAGTCGTTTTCAAAGCCAGGCTGTGACGAGCCCATTATGAACAGCAAAATTGGACGTTAGAGTCTTTCCTGTGCTTTTCTACACAATACAGGTTGCATCAGAATGAATGGAGACTGGGCCTCATTACAGTTTTCTAATATTTTCTGCAGCATCCTGGGCCATGAATTTCATGTATATATGTATTTATAAGCTAACTGTACCATCAGCTGTGGCTTGAAGCTATGTATTTACCCTCTGTGACCTATGTGGCATATAGGTTCCCTTTCAGGGAAGGCTGAGCTGGTAGGGAGGAATGAGAAATGTCCAAACAAATTCACAAAAATATGAGAGATAAATTTTAAAGATCAAAATAGTTGGCTTTCATCCCTGATTTTGAACACAATAATACATAACAATTCCAAAAATAGATATCTTTTATTTGAGCAAGACAAAAAAATATCCACTGGAAGAATTTAGGAGGACAAAATATGCTCACACAATCTGAATTTACCAGGTCTCCAGTGCTACTCTTTCAAAGTTCTGTAAGATCACAGGGCAACTAAGATGATTAAGGGCTTGGAGCACCTCCCTTATGAGGAAAGGCTGAGAGAGCTGGGACTCTTTAGCCTGGAGAAGAGAAGGCTGAGGGGAGACCTTATTATGGCATACAAGTATCTAAAGGGTGGGTTGAAGGAGGATGGAGCCAGGCTCTTTTCATTGGTTCCAAGTGACAGGACGAGGGGCAATGGGCACAAGTTAGAACACAGGAAGTTCCGTTCAAATACACGGAAACAGTTCTTTACGGTGAGGGTGACAGAGCACTGGAACAGGCTGCCCAGGGAGGTTGTGGAGTCCCCTTCCCTGGAGATTTTCAAGACCCGCCTGGATGCAGTCCTGAGTAATGTGCTCTAGGCAATCCTGCTTTAGCAGGAGAGTTGGACTAGATGATCTCTAGAGGTCCCTTCCAACTCTGATAATTCTGTGATTCTGTGATTCTGTGATTCTGTGAATCATAGAATCATAGAATGGTTTGGGTCAGAAGGGACTTTCAAAGATCATCTAGTTCCGCCCCCCTGGCCATGGGCAGGGACACCTTCCACTACCTGAGGTTGCCCAAAGCCCCATCCAGCCTAGCCTTGAACACATCCAGTGATGAGGCATCAATAACTTCTCTGGGTAACCTGTTCCAGGGTCTTACTACCCTCACTGTGAAAAATTTCTTCCTTATATCCTATTAAAGCTACTCTCTTTCAGTTCAAAACCATTACCTCTTGTCCTTGTCACTACAGGCCTTGGTAAAAAATCTGTCTTCATCTGTCTTATAAACCCCCTTAAAATACTTGAAAGGCCACATTAAGGTCTTCCTGGAGCTTTTTCTGTTCCAGCCTGAACAATCCCAACTCTTTTAGCCTTTCTTCACAGGAGAGGTGTTCCAGCCCTTTGACCATTTTTGTGACCCTCCTCTGGACCCGGTCTAATAGGTCCATGTCTGTCTTGTGCTGGAGACCCCAGAACTGGATGCTGTACTCCAGGTGGGGTCTCAGGAGAGAGAGGGGGCAGAATCACCTGCTGGCCACGCTTCTTTTGATACAGCCCAGGATACAGTTGGCTTTCTGGGCTGCAAGTGCACATTGCTGCCTCATATCCAATTTTTCATATACCAGTGTTAGTGGATGTTACCGCAGGACCCCTAGCTACCAAAGGTCTTGAGAGTCGGGGGAGGACCCTGATGACTGGAAGCTAGCCAACATTATTCCAATTTATAAGAAGGGCATGAGCGAAGACCCAGGAACCTACAGACCTGTTAGTCTAACCTCAGTTCCTGCAAAATTTATGGAGATCATACTGGGTGCTATTGAAAGGCATTTGAAGGTCAACGCAATCATCAGGTACAATCAATATGAGTTCAAAAAGGGAAAGTCCTGTTTAACTTATTTGATATCCTTCTATGATAAGGTAACCTGCCTAGTGGATGAAGGGAAGGCAGTGGATGTAGTTTTTCTGGATTTCTAGTAAGGCTTTTGCTACTGTCCCTCATGGCATCCTTCTGGACAAATTGTCCGGCTGTGGGATGAGCAGGTTCATGGTGTGCTGGGTAGAGAACTGGCTGAACATCAGGGCTCGAAGGGTTGTAATGAATGGGGCTGCATCTGGCTGTTGACTGGTCACCAGCGGTGTTCCTCAGGGCTCAATTCTAGGGCCAGTTCTGTTCAATACATTTATCAATGATCTGAATGCAGGAGTTGAATGCACCATTAGCAAGTTTGTTGATGACACCAAACCGGGAGGTGCTGCTGACTCTCTTGAGGGACACAAAGCCTTGCAGAGGGATCTGGATAGATTGGAGCATTGGGCAACTATCAATGGCATGAAATTTAACACGAACAAATGCTGGATTCTGCACCTGGGATGGAGTAACACTGGGCAGAAGTATAGACTGGGAGAGGAGTGGCTGGAGAGCAGCCCTGCAGAAAGTGATCTGGGGGTGCTGGTCGGCAGCAGGCTCAACATGAGGCAGCAGTGTGCCCTGGCAGCCAGGAGGGCAAACCACATCCTGGGGTGCATCAGACACAGCATAACCAGCCGGTCCAAAGAGGTGATGATCCCGCTGTATTCAGTGTTGGTGCGGCCTCACCTTGAATACTGTGTGCAGTTCAGTTCTGGGCCCCACAATTTAAGAAGGATGAGAAGGTCCTTCAATGCATCCAGAGGAGGGCAACAAAGCTGGTGAAAGGGCTGGGAGGCATGTCCTGCGAGGAATGACTAACGACACTGTGATCAAAACAGACACCATTTTGATCTTAACTGCTCTGGCTTAAAGAAACAAACAGAACTGTTTACAGAGAAAAGTCTCTTGAAACTAATGCTTATTTTGAATTTGACACCAGTTAATTTACTAAGACATAAACAGCAGCAAAAATTGAATATATATGATCTGTGCAAATGAACACACCTCTATACAGCGAGAAGCACCACAAGAAAAGATGAAGCAAAATTGGCCAGAGTTCATTTAAGGCCAAATGATTATCCATGCATTGGACTGTTTTGCAGCTCATTGAAAGAAACTTGGCTTGCTGAAGAGACGAGGAGTACAGCACTGAGGAAGACAAGTTATGTCCTGGCCAAACTGAGGTAACAGAGCTGCCTTCTGCTGGCTTCTCTGTGATGTGCCTGTGCTGTAATGAGCTGATGGTTGTCCCCTTCCACCAAAAATGGGGTAAAAGTTTCTTCTGGGTATAGGGCACAAGAAAGAACAGACTAAAGTATTTGTGTTCATTCCATCGAGACTAAGTTTTATTCTGTCGAGGTTTAGCATTTTCACTGATGTGGGACTAGTTACATGCTGCCCAATCTACCAGCTATGTTTCAGGGACTAGGAAAAAATTTTATTCTTTGCCAAATTGTGGCCTCATAGGTGTGAGTTTTAACCTTATGAAGAAGATTGGGTTGGGGAGAATATATCTGCTTTCTTTTCCCGCTTTTCTCAGATACATAAGAACTTTTCTGGGTTTAAAGTGATCATACTGTGCTTGATGAGGATTTGCACTCAACTTGCTCTTCTGAGTTGAAAGTATGGGGAGTGACCTCACAGTACCTCTTAAACTCTGCTTGCATTATGGATTCATATAAATTGTGTTTCGCTCCAGTTGTCTAAGCTGTGTTTTACCCTCAGTAGCACTTGGGCTATTTCTAGTGTTCAGTCCTATGAGAGTTCTGACTAAAATGAAATTTCTGCTCCTTTCACATAGAAAAAAACTCCTTTCCTAAAAGGAAAACAGAAATTCTCAGGTAATACTAATGTTACTGTGGAAAAACAAGTGGATGTTAAAAAAGATTTACCAGCCACAGTGTTCTAGACCCCTGAGCATCCCAGCTATATGGGAAGTTGATTTCTCCCTTTAGAAACAACTCTTAACCTTTCTGACATATATTAAATGTTGACATATGGTGACAAAAGTATAGCCAGCCAGAGCAGTACTTGAATAATTCAACAATGGATTCATAGCCAAAGAAGCCGAAAGAACTCATATTTAAAGTAGACTTTAAGGATGTGTTCTTGGATTTTTTCCTACACCTGTGTCACCTGACACTATGCCACTTGATTTTTGCCAGTGTAAATAAAAATAAACAAGGTATGCTACTGCTTTGATTTTAGTGATAAACAAGGTTACTTCTCTGCTGATTTCTTCTGAAGAGAGTTTGTGACTTTATCCAATACTTCTGGGTGAGACTGATGGGCAAAACACCTCCCCCAGAGGTAATGGTTGCTAATTTGACAAGATTACATTTCTCATGGAGTTAGTTGCTTGTTAGTTTGCCTATTAATTCAAATTTTCTGAGAAAAATATGGGGATATTTGAATGTTTGCAGTATGTGTCTCTATTATTTCACTTATGATCAGTACAGTGATAAAACCAACTTATTAAAGTTAAAATGAAATATGATGGTTGAATAAGTGCACAAATTGTTGCCCTATAAACATCTAAATTTTCAACAAATTAGGGATTGTCTCCATGCCATATGGAGTTAACTGTGTCTTAAGTTAATTTGTAAGTTTGTTCTAACAATGGTACTAAATGAAAAAATAATATTTAGGACATCTCTGTTTTAAAAGTTCTGGCTTAAAAAAAGCTGAATACAGTGACAAATTTTCTGACTGATTTTGAAATATGTTGTATCAGCTGATTGAATATCCCTCTTTTGGAGGCTAAAAGACAGCATTTAAAAATTCAATTAGGAAAATTACCAACAGGTTCATTTGGCCCAAAAGCAAACTCGAATGGGATTTGTTCTAATTTCTGTCAGATAACATGCTACACAAGAATAAGGTCATGCTATGTGCTATACAAGCCGGTGCTGCTTAAGGAGTAAAAGCAATGTGCTTTGTTACACGTGCACAGGACTTGGTATCTTCAGAAACGCTTCCATCTACTGCCAAATGGACAAAATGTGCATATAGATATAGATGCTGTACACACACAAAACACATTTGAATCATATCAGATGTTATCCATGTAGAGTTCCGGCCAGCATGGAATAAATACCTAAAACCTAATCTCCTGTCCGTGGTAACCAAACCTACTGGGAATGTTTTGTTTTTTTTTTGTGAAGGTGCAGGGACTAGTGCAGCTCTTGACTTCCCTGCTGTGTTTTGGAAGGATGCTTCCAAATGACAAACATAATTAGGCACTTACCTTGCACTGGAATAAATGGGGGTTTAAAAGTTGGTTTCTTTTTTTTCCTAAGGGAATTCAATTTCTAAAATAGAGATTTAGCAGACATAAAAACTTTGAGGATCTCAGCTTAAGCCTACAACTATAAATTTGGAATCATTAAAATAGATTGCAGTCACAAAATTCTGGAGGACTTGAATGCCCATGACAAAATAGCCTCTTGGCCTGTAGCATGATGTCCTAAATGCATCCATTTATTGTTTTTATAATGAACTGGCAGTTTAACCATCAAAAGAAACACTTTCCTGTATACAACCTTTGAATGACTGCGTGACACACAAATACTTACACATAGGCTTATACTCCCTCCCACATAAAGTATATTTTTCTTTTTGCAAAGCAGTACAATTGTTAAACATATCAGCACATATATTCACAGTATGTGGCAGAGAATCCAACTGAAGCCATATTCTAAGGTCCCTATTTAGCTGAAAATACTAGTGACCTTTTAGGCTGATAGATCCTGGCCCAGCGTGAATCCAGCCTATTCAGCAGAAAGGTCAGCAACTAATTTCTCACCCTCCCCAAAGCCTGGGTTCAACACTTTCTTAGTCCTCGCTTCCCACCGTTTGCTCTCGAACAAAAAGGAATTACTTACTTCATAAGGTCTAAAGCTTGTTGAAATAATTCTCCTTTACAGTCCTGTATGCATAACTGGGAGAGGTATTGCCTACTGCTGACAATCTCCAAAATAACTCATTTTCTCAGGCTGAGACTTCCGTTACTGTACACGTACAAAGGGACGAAAAGGTAAATTATTTAAAACTAGATAAAACTGAGGTTTATTTGGCAAGAGATTGCAAAACTGTGACTATTTATTTATTTTATTCATAGAATCATACAATCATTTAGGTTGGAAAAGACCTGCGGAAGCACACCGTGAACACCTACAGCTAAGTTTCACAGAACTCGCCTTCTTTTCCTATCACAAATGTAAAGAGGGTGGTAGGGAAAACAACAGAAGCCAATTTTCCATTTGAAGACTGTGGAACAGAGTCAAAGAGGTAAAAATAATCCACTCACTCACCATTCAAGCCGTGGGGACGAGACACGTGTATCCCCGTGCCACTTAAACAACTCACCAAAAACATGTTTATGGAAATTTACCAAGTAAAACTACCACTCATGTACTTAGGCTAAAGTAAACCATGCAGTTTTGCTGAAACTTTGGGCAATAGCTTGAGACTGGGTTAAATCGTTTATCCCCTAGAATTACTTTGTAGGTCCATCAGGTAAAAGCAAAGGAAACTCTTCCTCCCATGCGTTTCCCTCAATTTCTCCAAGCAGACAGTAAGAGGCAATATTGCCACTTCTCCAGAAGCTTTCCCCGGGGAAGAGCCATTTCAGGTTATCGCAGACTTTCCAAGTGGCAGAGGTACTGTAAGGAAACACTGAGTGGCAGCCCCAGCCCCACTGGTTTCTGGCAATACAGCAGTTTCTCTGCAATGTTTAGCTGGTGGCTCTCCAGAGTCTCTCAGCGAAGCGGAACTCCACCTGCTTTCCATTGCAAATAACCACAAGAGCAAAGCCTCTCCGTTGCCAAACCCTTAAACCTGTGTGTGTGTTCTCTAGCTAAGGGTAGCACTAATGGTCTATATATCAGGGGTAATTCCTGTTGGTAATTAGCACCATTCAAGTTGTTTTTTAGAAAACTCTCTTCTCCTACGAGAAATCCTGCCATCCATGAGCAGAAACTTGAAAGGTCTCCACAGATTGCCTGGAGGTGTTACAGCTCTGCTTAGAATTTGGATCGGAGTGGTACCTGCCTGTAAGCATCCTTCTTGCCGTTTCGAGCTGGCCTGATGTAGACTGGACACGTATGCATTAAGAAAAACTTTCAGTTCATTATACTGGGAATCATGGGCAAGGATATCAGTGCACTGAAATAATGCCCTGTGATTTGTATATCGTTGATCCCTTATTATGAAGATCCCTTATTATGATGGACAGCAGATATGTAAAAATTACTGCCTTCTGCCTGCCTTATACCAGTAATGGTATATTTATTTAAATGGTATATTTATGGTATATTTAGCAAACCCAGTGTACCAATAGCTACTCCAGGGATTAATAGTTAACTAATTTTAGCCTACCAATAAATAAATAAACCTCTCAGTGTCACTGCACCTAGAAGAGCTAATCCTCTAATCTAGTGGTAAAACACCATGTTTCTTGAAAGCAAGGATATTATGTTTGGTCTGACAGGCAGCCACTCAGCTTTCACTGTGCTACTTCTCAATTAAGCAATTTCACTGGAAACCTGGAAATTCATGGACTTTTTCTACAAAGGGTGACAGTTATGAAATTGCAGATTTAAAAAACAGATTTAGAATTTGGCTTTTGTTTACTTTTTATAAGCAACACTGAAGCCTGAAAAACAAGACCGCAAACCAGTAGGCTTCTCACATGATCTCTGTGTATTCAGTCTGGTCATCGTCCCCTTTTTACTTTGGATCCTCTCCAGGTTTTAGGTGCTACTTATTTACCTCAGATACATTTGAATTCTGAATACTAAGACTCTCTTCTCCTCCATCTCATTCTCATTTCTGTATGTGTAAAACATCAGAATCTATGCCTTTTGTTTGTGTTTGGATATCAATATGCTTAAATAATTTTCTTTCAAAAAATTCTAAGTTTACTTGCTGAGTAGGTGTTTTCAGTTCGCCTCTTCAATACATGAACAATTTAATTCTCATGCTTTTTTTTCCTCTTCCAACCTACTATATTTGCAGTTTTCTACTCTTGCATATTGTGTTTTGCACATGAGCTGCTTGGATCCAAATCCACTTTGACAAATGGCAGTGATTTATTTCAAAGGAATGTGATCTTAAATTCACCATCTCAAATATACCTTATATATTGTACGGGGGCTTTTAATTTTGCTTGGATAAGCAAGAATAGATTTTCTAGTAAACATAAAAAAAGCAGCAATGAAGTCAGCTGCAGAGTTGATCAGTAATTATTATATCTGCCACAAAAAGCCAAATACTGGATTAATTTTTCTCCTCTATAAATACATTTTATTGGCACTAAACAAACTCCTACCTTAGTATTATTAGATATATACTGATGGAGCAACAGGTGTCAACAGCCGAAAGTGCACTCCTTCCAAAACTCAATCTAGTTTCATTAATAATGCAAGTTTATCTGAGAAAGCTGTTCCCAAACACTCTACATGCTGCCAGCTCACTGAACGCGTGCCTGGACTGCATAATGGCAGTACATTTCAAATAAGATTCAAATAAGATTGAAAGAAAATATTCCTCCCTTTCTGAAAGTTTTTTCATTTATCCCTCTAACAAAAAAATGAACACATACCCTTTAATAGAAATTGTTAACCAAAGATTATACCTTTGTGTTCCAGTGGAGATGTGGTCAGTATTCCCTATTAAATCTTAAGAGATTTAATATTTTTCTATTAACAAATATAAAGAAGCAATGTCAGCAGAATTCATTGCTGAGGACAGTAGGACAGGAGTTTGCTGTTACTCCTGTTACAGACTGGGCACTACTACATAGACAGTGAGGAACTGAGTCACAACACTTAAATATCAGAAAAATAGCATAAATTGGGACGAGCTGTTAACTACACATCTAATGTGCATATATAGAGCTTTACATGAGCATATATTACCATTACTCTGTGGAGATGGTTTGTTATTTACACTACAGTTCCGGTACTACCATGAAGTCTTTTGTAGCCTCCATTTAAATCACTACTGTCTAGATACATTTTTCATGCAAGTTTTGAATACTCTGTCATTCTGGACAGCATTACAGACTAGTCACCTAGCAGAACATTCTTCTATCTGCTAAGGATAAAAAAATATGGTTAGCTATCGTAACTCATGTAACCGTATTTCTATTAGAATTTATTTTGTATTTTTCAGTTCAACTACTGCTTAATTTGTGGCAATCTTCCAAGTCAATTAACACTCAGAGGAATAAGAAAGCAACTATATACTAGACACATTCAATCTTGCAATTTAAAAGAGGCTCCCATGGTTTTAGTCTGATCTTTTTTTACTCTCTTTTTTAAGGTTGCTGAAATCTTGCTTTATATAGGACACATTTTATATTTCAAATATATCACAGAGTAACCATTACAACAGCTGTAAAGTCTCACTTAGGGAATTGTTCCAAAGCTGTTGAGAGGTGAAGAGTGTTGAAAAGCGAAATCTTAAAATACTCTCAAGCTGGGGAGGTCGTTCTGCTTCTGAAGACTGGTAGTTTAGCTCAAGGGTTTATCTTGACAACAACATGTGCTTCTCCGATTTTTTTGCTGTCTTCTTCCTTTTTATTTAGGAAATTAGGATAGTCATTTTATATACCAAGGTAATTAAGTGTAACACAGTGAGCTACGATTGTGGATTTATAAAATAGGTAATAAAATGGGTGATCAAAGAGTAACAAACCTCCAATTCTGTTGCATAAATCTAGGCTTTGCATGCTTTTCCATTCCGTCTTGGTACAACTCCAGTTTCCAAACTGTACTGAAATATATTTTTCCAGATTAGTCACAGAGAGTACAATGACAAAGCATGGTAAACCACTGCCAATTTATATAGGTTTGGACAGACTGGTTACCATTCCTTGGTGGTTACTACTGACTATCGAATAAGCAGCAAATCTAGCTTAAAATAATTTTTGTTGAATAAAATAAACTACAGATGAGTCCTGCTGTCTGTTAATCCATAGTCACAAAACACCGATCCACCTCAGCTTCCTCTTTAAAGATGCGATCATTATTTAAGAGAGTACCTAACCTGCAATGATTCTATTGTCCTTCTTAAAGAGTATTTCTAAGATTTTAAACTGCATTCTGGTTACATAAAGGAAATCGCCTTTCCCTTTGTCCCAGTGAAAACAACAAAAAACCCTGAAAACAAAGATTGTGGTAGAATGTATATATGCCACTTTTAGAAAGCCAGATTCTCCTCATTTATATAAGAATACTAATTCCTTTCAAAATAACCAAACCCTGGATATTTTAACCAACAGCTTTTAAAAAACTGTCTCAGAAGAATTTGAAAGCAGGGTGCAGGAGTACAACAAAGGAAGAAAGAAAAGAAACTATCCACCTGCCTAATCCACCCTGCCATGCTACAGAACTTTGTACTCAGAACTTGGTACAGTCTCAAAATTCTTAAATTAGCAGCTGGCACTACCCAGTTTTACAAGAGAAAGAGAGTGGGGGAGAACACAAAAAGCGTTCTCTTTTGTATTTTCTCTTTGTTCAGAACAGATTTTATACTGTACCTGAGCTATGGTTGAGTGACCTGAGCACCAAGAAGAGCATGCACAAAAGCAGGCAGAGGAGAGACAAGAGGAACGGTGGAAGAGTACTCAACAGCGTAAGAGACACAGCGGACGAGCGGCAGGCAAATTAAAGGGGAGGGAAGAGAAGAGAAAAACCCAACCCATTCCAAAACCACCAAGATGATGTCTTCAGTTCTGAGATAAACCGGCTCATGAGTAGAAGCATGGCCACAAGGCAGTCTTCACAAGGAATGCCTTAAGCATTCAATTCCAAATGCTAAAGTCTATAACACTGTCAACTCCCAAAGCAGAGCAAAGGGAACACTGTAGGAATTTTGCGGTAGTAATGCTCTTTTAAAATGGAATCTGTATGATGTTCATGGGGATAGATATTTTCTGATTTGTAGCTGAACTATTTTATGCATACATAATTGTTTTGTAATATAACAGAAAAAAAAGCAAATAGACTTTAGCCAAATTGCAAATTCCTGTACTCTAAGTGTTAACTGAGCCTATGCATATCATAAATTTGAGGCCTCTTCATGTGATGTCTGATCATTCATTTTGCATATTCAGCTCACACAAATACTGGAAATAAAGTATTTTGGATATTTTTTTTACAGTGCTATCTCATTAATTTTGAAAGATATTAGTTAAAAGCTGGGGTTACCAGTTTATCGCTAAGTTTTGAGAAAAATGTCATGAAATGAAAGCAGCAGTCACTTTTCACAGCATTTTTCATGGATGTAGAAGCATAAACATCTGCTTTTGTTTCTTTTTTTTTTTTTCACGTTTCTCCAGGCTTGAAAAATAGTTATGCACCATAAATATCACTCTATGAGTCATTTACTTAAGTGAACAGCTGCCTGCTAATTAGCCAAATGCTCTCCATTTTAAATCATACAGTTAAATGAACACACTGCAACAGGCACAAGAATGAAGTGCAGGAACTTTACTAAAATGATGAAATGGCAGAAACTTATTTCTGTAGCAGCACACAACAGAGGTCATTTCCTTACTCTTTATCTATGCACTGAGACACATAATGATCATTTGCAGTAGACTGGATCTGAATACAGAAGACCAGGCAAACACCACAGAGTCTTGGTTAAATCTATGAAATGATACAGCTTTTAGACCGCCACTGTTTTCTACTAATTTAATAACGCTAGCTTTTTTTTTTCTCACAGAACTGCTGAACAGTGCTAACATCTGAAGAGCCAGATTAATAGGCATTAGCAAGGATGGCTGTTCATGTTTACTGGAAAACTTTTCTGTTCTACAGTGATTTAGAAAGCTAATCAAATCTAGACAAAAGATGAAGTAGACGTGCCTTCCTGGAAGAAGCCCAAACAAAACAAAACACCTCACCTTTTTCTTATGACCGTTCTCGTCCACCACTCAAATCTTGCTGGTTTTTTTTTTGTTTGTTTTTTTTTTTTTGTGAGCATAATTGTTGGCAATAGAAAAGAACAGTATGAGTCAGGACTTCCCTCTGAGCCTCATATCCTGTCTTCCTAAATAGAAATTCTTTTCATTTTAAATACAATAAAAACCCAACATAGATCGACAGTTCTCAGACAAAACTCAAGTAGCTGAAACAACCCTATGTGCATCATGACAACAAAACATCTCATCTGACTGTAACTAAAGCTACGCAGGTCCACCTTTGAAGGTCACTAGGCTTTAGGCATGATTTTGCAAAGTTACTTTGGGAAAGGATTTAAAGCATTTTTCATCATCTATTTGAAACTTTAAGAAATCAAGAAAAGGCAGTTGACATAGGAGCTAGGAACGTCAGAGACACAGGATCCAAGAAACCAATATTTGAAAACCCTCCTTAAAGTATATTTTTCATTAAATTTCCAATTCAAATTAAACTTGATGTAAAAGAAACCAACAACCAACAACAACAACAAAAAAAACCAACCAAAACCAAACCAAACAAACCAAGGAAAAAAATACTCAGGTAATTATTTTTTTCTGAGAAATTCTGTTTTTCACAGAAAAGTGACCCATCTTAGAGAGAGGGCTATTGTTGGACACATTCTGACCGGATTTCACTAGGAAGAATAATGCACACATTCCTTCTTGTTCCTATTCATTAAAACTGAGAGGTACGCTAAAACAATTAACCAGGTCTACAATATCATTACAACAGTGACCTCCAGTGAAAAATAACCATAAAATGAATCACTCACTGACAGTATAACCACAGTGAAGGGCTTTAAAAATTAAATTGCTTTATATATTTCCCATGTTTCTGTTTTCTTTCAGAAACATTCAATAGATGTAGAAGCTATGAGTACTTTATGAACAGAGTTGGGGAAGTTCAGTATTCTACACCTTTGCTTACATTATCAAAATAATTTCTGAAATGGTGTGTGATACATTTAAAATAGAATTATGTGAGATGTGATTATTTGCAACAGAAAAAAGACTTGACTCAATAACCCCCCCAAATCCTTTAAAATCCTATATTCATAACGATAATCAATACAGAAAAATCCCAGGAGCTACACATACTTTGTTTTATTTCACTATTACCCCTGGTAATACTTTTCTACCGTCAATTACCAGTCAGACCCTGACCTCTCATTTCAAATGACCTTATGTTACTGTTTTATTTGCATTTTCTCATCAGTGCATCACAGCTGAGGACTTAAAGTGACATACAATTAAGTACACCTACCTTCCTGATGGTTTATCAGTTTTATAGTGATCCATCCACTCATCCAGTCCCACAATCTTGTGAAATCTGTCCAGTAAACCAGGCAAAACTAAAATAAAAAATCCACTCCCCACACACACAGGCTGGAAAAGAGCGTCCACAGATCCTGCTGATTTCTATTTCAAATGCAAGTTTATGAACTTTTGAATTTTGGGTTTATAGTTGCTATTCTGTTCTTTTGTAAGATGTAAATGACTTCTAGAGGCTTAGAGTCTACGAAAGGAAATGACAAGTGGACAAACAACTTCTGCGCTAATCTGTGCTGCCACTCAGGAATCAATTATTTTAAGGAAGGTGCTTTGCAACATGCTCCTTTCATTCTGCTTTCCTCTGTATTTGCAAAGAGAGTGAATACTGCAGTAGCTAAAAAAGGTTTTATCTCAAAACAATGAATAGTCACAAATTGAAAAGCTTTGCACAGAACCTCAATTGTTTTACCAGGGAGGTGGAGGGCAAAATTTGTTATTAAAAGATGCAGATGCAATCTGTTCGTTGGAAAAATAAACCGCATCATTCACCTAGTATATCTCTCATTCTTGCCAATATGTATGATTCAAACAGAAGTCACGTATTTTTTTGCAAAAATTATTCATATTACACATGGAGTATGAACACTTACTTCTCAAGCACAGACATCCTCTCTTCTTACCAAGAGCCTTCAAGAAGGCCCCCTGCAACAAAAAGTGAGTGAATCCTCTCGAACCATCTCTTTCTGAATCAAGGTCTCACCCTGCCAGCAATTCTCTTCCTGTTCCACTAACAACACCATGTGCCAAACAGGCAAATTCTTTTAGGAGTGGAACAGCCACAGGTACAGCTGGGGCAGGATTTGAGTACTGCTACGTAAAGATTAACTATTTGAGCTCTTCTCTTGTTGTGAAGGGATTAAGCCCAACTGCGAGAAGAACAACAACAGAAAAGGGCATAAGGAAAACAAGAAACTTTTCAGGAAAGGGAAGAGAACCATATAGTTTGGGTTTCAAAGCTAAAAGTCGAAATAGATTTGCAGAGGGGATTACAAATGTTCATGTTTACGAAACCCACCTTGACTGTGGGTCAGGAGTCTGGGCACAATCAAATGCCTTTTTAGCTTGAACTGCCTATGACTGTTGTGCGTACACAGGGAAGGCACAGCGATGTCCCCACAGACACACCAAAACCAAAAGGCTGCAGTGCATTTTAAAAAAGTATGCAAGCATCAAAACCTGCAGCAATAGCAACAAAAAACTGCAAACCATAACCAGAAGTTCTTAGCCTACACAGTCAATCATTTTAAATCAACTGTTTCTTACACACAAGAATAAATACCCAGACACAGGAAGTAGAAAATTTACTTTAGACAGGTAGATTCATTATTTCTACAAAGTAATGATATGTCTCTTTCATCTTAAATATCCTAAAAATGCAGAAATTGGTCTGAGATGCTTCTCTCCACAGGGTGTAGTGACAGTTAGATTTTTCCTCTTTGTTCAGAAGACTCAAACTGAATCAAAGTCACCTTGAACTTCTGCGCACTAGTTACTTCTAAGGAAAACAAACAGCAAATGGAAAATCAGTCAGGATTTTGAAAATACAGGTTCTGCAGCAGTGGAATGAAATTAATTTGTATTCCCAGATTAGGGGGCAGAAAAATCAAGAGTAACTTCCCTTTCTCATTCTCTCCTTTTCTCTTTCTCCAACCTTATATATATTCTGTAGCACAGGACATTTTCATATCTGTATTAAACTTACAGTGCTACTTGCTTGGAATAAGAGACATGCGTTTTACTGCTGGCCTCAGCTGTAGGTCAAAAGTTGAAAGTCTTCCTAGCATGACCAGCGTATGACTCTATGCATTGCGTACCAAGACACAGATCAATGCCCAAAGATTTTCCATCTATGTGTATGATTACAAAAGCAAAGTTCACAAACTCGCCGTCTTCGGCTTTGTATCGGTGTTTTAATATGCATACTGGGCTAGGTGTCGCAAAAGGGTGTAATTAATTTAAAAGCCTTTATGCATTGGCTCACCAATGCAGGTGAATTAAACTTGGATGGCAGGGAACAGTTACCGTCCTCAGCTGTTTGCTCTACTTCTCTCCAACGGATTACCACCGACATTGCATGGACGGGCAAACCACATATGGAGCATATCCTGAAACCATCACAGTTAACAGCCTGATGCTTTCAGGCAAACCAAAATTGATTCTGGGCTGTAAAATGCGGCAGGACATGCTTAGTAAAAAGCTCAGTAGTTTATGCGGTGCGAGCAGGGCAGACTGCTCAGGAGAGCTTCTTAATCAAACATCTCAAAAAACCGTCCCTGCCCAACCGCAAAACTCAAAATGCACCTAAGCAGCTTGACGCTTTGAAATCATGCAAGCGCTAAAAAAGGGTTTTTTTCAGCAACGTTGTTGCATCTTTCCTTCTGTAGGTAATGCAGGTATTTCTGTTAATCTCTTTCTGCTTTTCAAACTCAGGAAAAATAAAAAAGAAGACAGGTGTGTCAGGGTGGTTACTGTGAGAGCCTACTGAGAGTGTGCAGCTCCTCCGGTGAGTGATTTATCCCTTTCTAAGAGAGCTAGCTGAGACACGGAATTGCTTTCTGAGCCCTCACCATTCCTTGATCACAAAGCAAGACCAGGTGACGCTCTCAGGCAACACACCTAACCCTTAAACATTCACTTGGATGTCTCCTATCCTGAGCAACTCCTGCTCTGACTCAGGTTTCTCCTTACCGTGTATTTCCTCTTTTCTCAGACAGAAAAAGAGAAGAGAGACAGGCATTTCAGCCACTTTGTACACTAGATTACTACCTGTCTACTGAATTTTGACGTTAGAAATAATCTCCTAATGCTCAGCCTAGATTTCTCCTCCTTTAATGCTATCACATACTCTTAATTACACTCCCGCTTTTTTCTGTGCTAAATAGATCCACTGCTACTATTTATGGAACATAGAAAAGATATTTCCAAGTCTATGAACAGTAAAAAGAGCTTGCTCTTGCATTTGATAAATGAGTGGATACCATATCAGAACAAAAGGAAATAACACGCTTCTGAAGACACACGTGGCTTTGCCTTGTCAAATCATCCACATGACTCATCTAAACCTCAAGCACTCTCTGCGGGATTGGCAGGATACCATACACATCTGCGGCTGAGGAAATACTGAAACTTCACAGATAGCCTTTTCAGCCTGAGAGTTCTTAATGCTACGCGTGCATTACTTATTTCCTACGAAAATCAGGATTTGTGGATTGTTATTAATATAACAGCAAAAATGTGAGCTGAAAATTTCAGATGAGACATCAACATGCATTTTCTCAGGTAAATTTGTACTCAAATTATAGCTTTAATATTTAAAAAAAAAATTAGCTAAATTATTATCTCTAAAACTGAATATTGATGTAGTACGATGATTTATGTTTGGTGAGGACTCCACTCTTCCTTTGCATAGATTTTGTCCTCACCAAGTAACGTTTTTTTGAAAAGAAGAATAAGAGAAAGCTGCCATTCAGACTAAATTAGATAATTTCTAAATTCCAGTCAGACAAGGTTATTTTCTCCTAACCTCCAAATACTTCACTAGGTACCAGTATCCTAAGCATGTTACATATATCCGAGAAACTAAAAGCCCTCCTAAGAAAGTTCAGTTTGGAATAAATCTCCAAAATAAAAAGAACTTTTTTGCTGCTTCTGTTCCACAATATTATTTTCTTTTAACACTAAAACTTCATGCAGTCATTACCATTTGGAAAAGATATGAGACAAAGTTTATCTACCACAGTGTCAAAAACAATTTTCTCATGAACTTTACTATGGCAAGGAAAATAAATTAGAAATAAAGGTCGATGAAGAAGACCAAGTAAGATTTGATATTTTACGTAAAAAAAAAAAGTCACAGAGTGATTTGTGGAAATGATAGATGCATAAAGAAAAATCACAAAAAAACTCTCAAAGAAATACGGTAGTGATTTCTACAGCTAACAGAAAACTTTGGAAAGTAAGCTAATGATGGGAACAAGTTACGCTTATGCATTGCCTATTACTGTTTGGTTTTGAATTAAGCACACTTAACTTATGCAATATGCTGTAATTTTTTAAAATGTAAATATGTTGCTTGTAGGCTGATTTATTACTTTTATTTTATAAAATGTAAGGTCTTTGCAATAGAGGCATTTGTAAAGTCTGTATGTTTTTACAGTAGTTTGTACAATGGAGGCCCGACTTATTAAGGTGTCTCAGTACTCTAAAATAAACTGATACTGATAAACTGATACTTTCTTAGAAAGGTTAAGATGTTAAGAAACACATACTGAGACTGTTTTTTTCTTTTTTTTTTTTTTTCAGATAGTGCATCAGTGAAGCGCACTATCTGTGAAGAGGAGAAAAAAATGTTTTTAGACACTTAACATCCCATTTTGCAATATTAAATCAATATGAAAGCAAATAATAGTATGTCACCTCAGACATTCAAAATATTGGTAGTCACTTCATTAAAATTCATGAGTGTTCTTTAAGGTTGCATGGATTTTTGATATATTTTGAGAAATTAAAGTGAAAAATCCATACTAAGTGCACAGAAAGACATAATGTGAATTATGAACAGATTTTCAATATGGAAAAAGAAGGGAAAAATAAGAAGCAGGGCAAAAAAATGGAATAAGAAAGAGATTTAATTGCACTATAAATGTACATAATTATTGTACTTCTCATCCTTCAAGTGAGGAAGAGAAACCAGAAAACACAGCATATACTGTAATGAATTAGGTTCTAAGTCACACAAGGAAAAAAAAAAAGCCTCAAACATGCGTCATTTGTAAGGGTTTCTTCTCCTTTAATTACAGATATTTGATGTGACATTAAATGATTAAGAGGACCAGATTGTCAGTTTTCATCAGCAGACACTTAAATAAGATGACAACAAGTAGCTTTTGAAGAAATTGTTGTGAGAGGGGGGCATCTTTACACGAAATCCCTTGCTGTTGCAACATGCAAATTCTTCTCTGAAATCCTCTCTAGGTCGGTGCTGAAGATTAACACTTCAGTGAGATGAGAAAAATACCAAGAAAAAGGCAAAGGGGGAACAGATGAGCACAAAACAGGCACTGACTCTGGCAGTCCACAATGACTTGAGAGAGAAATCCGTGGATCCACATTTCTCATGTATCCTGTCTTCAGGGAACGCACATGACCAGGTATTTTCAGAAGTATCTATTCTCACATCTTGATTTTGATGCCTAATCTGTGACAGAGTTTGGTATCTAAGGAAACTGGAGGTGGACGTTATCAAAAACTGGGATCTAATTTTTTTCCTCTATTTCAGCGTTCTGTATCAAAGAAGCACCGACAGCCAATGGGTTGTATGAGGATCAAAGAGTCAAGTGCTGGTGAAGCACCTTGAATAGGTGAAGTGCGATTTAAAAGCTGAAACGCTAGCGGGGCTGGACCCAAGTACCTCCGCTGAGCTGGCCTTACAACACCAGCTGATGCTGGTTTTACAGCACCTGCATTCAGACAGGGCTTTCTGAGGCGGGAAACAACCTTACAACGCCACCTCTCCTTTCCCACTGAATCTCAAAGTCTGCACGCTCCGCTGCTGGACACTCCATTTCTTGATCTTACAACTTGATCTTGAAGCCTGTTAACAACAGGTTCTTCGGTACTTCTCCGACTCACCGACTGAAACAGAACAACTGCGCGCAAAATCAATTCAAATACATTTGTTTGCATTAAGGCTTTGTAACTATGTGTCAGTCCTACAATATATTATGTAATCACTCCCTTGGATTTTGCTCACCGTCCCCAAAGTAGTGATTCGAGAACTGGTTTTGCATTAAATGCCATTTTATCTTCGTAATGAATTCCTCCAAAGGTAATTTTAAACTTCAGCCTTCTCAATTAAGGTGTTAAGCAAGAAAAAGTATTTTACTTCATGCATTAAATGGCACACCAAATAATTGCTCCAGTTAAAACTTATCAACCTTTGAAGAAACTGCAGCATTTTTGTTCACCTGCAGTATTTTTGTTCACCTGCGGTGCTTGCTCTAGCTGCTTCAGTTTTCAGAATTAAAAGGATCATGCTGTCAGCTTTGATCACCGTGGATGCTTTCCAGGTTTCGCTCTTCCCTAGAATATAAACTTTAAAGTTAACTTAGATGAATTGCATTTAGTCATAATAACGCCTTGGCAATTTCTCTACCAGCCGAAATAGACAATTTAGGCAGCATGTAATATTTAAATCCTTTATGCTCACTTCACTTTTTCCAAAGGATGTCTAAGGCCTCTCCCTCATATATTAGAGCAGTCATTTTAAATAGTTCTTCCTAATGAGAAAGAAGGCTCTGTGGTATTAATCTCTGCACTACGGAGAGATGCAGTTTTAAGTAAAAATAAAAGGGATTATTTGCTGTAAGCTTTTGTCTGAGTGACAAAGATGTTTAGACATTCAAGAAAAAAAAAGAGCACAGTCCCAGCATTGTTACCTGAATAATCTAGATTTCTTTTTAAAATTAATTATGTATACATGTTGCAGTTATGTAATGTGAATTACATGTTCCAGAGTTTAGTAGACACTAATTTTTCATTAGTCTTAAAAATAAGGGGGGAAAAAGGCAAAAAACCCCAAACCTAAAACTCCCAACCAGAAGCCATTCCTTGATATTCCTCTTACAGTTTTCTAGTTCTCATCCCCTTCATAGTCCAAGCAACACATCTCACCCTTTGCTATTTATTTACATCCTTTAATTTCTGCAACACATCGTTGCCTATCCTGATACTTCTACAGACAGCATCAGTTCTCCCCAAACCAAATGAGATTAACTTCAAAGCAGCAGTGCCTCAAAAGAAACTTTGACCGGCTGGGAGATTTGCCCACCGTCACCCAGGAAACCTCTTGCAGAGCAAGAAAAGAAACCCCAAACTTTCATCTAACTTCTCGATGTCATTTTGACAATAAAGTGCCCAAAACTAAACACGAGGAATACTGGTTTCATTAATGCCACAACTGGAAGACCCCATGCCCTGACGGAGCTCTGTGAAGTATGGATTTTGCATGCCGCCTGCTCCTTTGGCTGTGGTTGGGACGTTTTTGATAATGCGGTGTGTAAGCAGCACTGAGCACAGACTATCAGAGCAGGCAGTAAGAGCGGCAGGAGAAAGCTGAGAAACAACGCGGCTTCTAATTTGTGTAGTAGCTCCATCTACTAATGTGGAGTTTCCTTGTGAAGACCCCCCACCTAGAAAATGTTCTGCACACTTTTGGAAAACAATGTTCGGTGCCTGTGATGAATACTTGTAAACCCGGAGCTTGTCAGAGTCTACGGAAAGAGCATTGCTGAAGGTGAGCTGCTGCAGCTTTATGTTATTGTGTGCATCATTATCACCCACACAAACCTTTTGATGGATGGATGAATAATTCCTGTGTGGGGGAAAGTAACACCAAGTGATGGATTTCACCAGCATAAATATCACCAGCAATTAGTTGGAACAGTTTAAAAAAATAAAAAAGAAAAAAAAAAGATAATACAGTCAACAGTTCAATTTGGAAATACATTAATTTTTAGAAAAGTAATTCTAATTGAGAGTTTTATATACCATGACATAAGAGAGCCTTCAGAATGAGATGAAGTTTGTCCTACTTTTACTGTGACTGCACACAATGAAACATCTTTCGAAGAAGGACAGTGAAGAATATTTTCAGTTTAGTTTTCCACCTGTTTTGCTAATACAGAATATGAATATTCTTGCCTAATATGACCTTCATATAGACAGTCCCTCACAAAAGATACAACAAAATTCTCCACACCTGGTATTTAACATTATTACGGATAAAATCACTTCTGCTCATAACCAATACAGTAGATGATAGCTATAATACAGGATGGCCCAATACCTGGCAACCACATGCAGAAGGCCCAGAGAGCTCTTATTTCAGAAGAATAGCCACTGATTTTCCTGCCTAACAACCAAATTATACCTATTTTTCTTTAAAATAGAGTCTTTTCAAGAGGACTAAGACATACAGTGCTGCTGTTCTCCACTAACTCGTCACTCAAACTCTCCTTCTTGACGTGTATCACACTTTATAAGAAATATCAAAGTAAATTCCAGGTTTCTCTGCATCCTGTAGTACAAAATATGCCTGTAAATCACTTATCTCTCTACCAAGAATTGCTCTACTTGCAGATACTAGAAAATGACAAAATGAGTGGCCAGAAAACGGAAGCAGAAAACTGAAATTGCTGACGGAGCATCTCTGTGTCACTGAAGCACTAGAGTGATTTCTAAAGGCAGAACAGAGAAGGAGTTAGTAAATTATGAACAACACTGGGGGAAGTCTTCTACGGCAGATGCTAAGTAGGGCCTGCAATCAAGGGTGAAATGTTAAAGCACCACAGCAGGTCAAACTGGCTTGAGGAGGACTTTAAAAGCCCTTATTTGAAGGACAGAACAGCCTTTAAAGACATGCAGTTCTGTATCTGTGTGTACACATATAAGTGATAGAAAGAAGAAAACAAAACAGATCTTCGCTTCTTCATGTAAAATTAAAGAAACAGATGTGCCAGAAGCACAGTTCAGCAGCTTCATGTCTTTTAAAGCTCTTATTTTGGTATAAAATGAGAGTACTGGAACAACAAATCAAATATTAGGAACTTCATGGAGTTTAACTGATTGATGTTATATGGCATATATTTAATTAAGTGTTGGAAGTTCATAAATAAATAAATACTAGGAGCATCATGCCATTGCTTAGGTTGTAGAAGCATTCTATTCTGTTCTAAGTATAAGATTAAACATTCCCCATTGGCTTCGTGCTCCCTTCAATGCAATCTATGTAACATCAAGGTCTTTTTTGAAAAAGAAAACCAAAACACAAGAAGACTATTTCTGGGCAGCACCTAGGCTATTTTCAAGCCTGCTACAATGCATGTATAAGACAGTTCATAACTAGGTATATGCTTCCTTGGTCTTATACTGAGTACAGGTATTAACCAAAAGATTAAATGGCTTTTAGTGGAACACAGGGCTATGTAGAAGGGACTGTACATACAGCTCCTTGGTGTCCAGACGGTTGTAACTCACTGTCTTCTGGGAAAAGGTGTTTGAAGGTACTATTTCCACAGGCATTAGGTACTGACTTCTTCCATTTTTTAACTGAAGGTTGTCAATTTTTTTTTTCTCGGTTTGGTTCCTGCAGTTTATATGGCACTTCCAAATTCTTTCCAAGAATTTTGGGAATACTGAAACTCCAGCCCCATTTCACTTCTTGTTCTTTAGACACATCTCTTGCACTTATTTGCTAGCCTTGAAACTGTCAAGGCCCTTGAGCTCAAGACAGATGGCAAGGCCTATTTAGTTACCAAATGTTCTGAGGAGACAGATTCAGTTAGTGAAGGGGGATTACATATGGCTAGACCTAGATTTTAAGAGGTTACTGACTCCACTGAAAACACTAATTAAAACCATACCTTACGGATGTTTATATTTTTAAAAAAATCCATTATTTTTATCTTTTGGAGCAAGGAGACAGAAAGCAATCTTCAATTATATTATATACTATAAATATTATAGCTCAAATCATCTGAAAGACAGTGGATATATTCAAGAATGAGAAATCAAAGTCCTATTTTTCCATTTTGGACTAGCAGAACTGGGTTTTCTGTTGTAATTGTGCTTTTTGACGCTTCGTTTATAATCCAAAATCCAGTAAGGTATGGAAAATATGGATAAATGCACACACATGCTCACATTCTCTTTATATTATATATTTATACAGCATGTGGCAAGCAGTAGAAGCAATACATACAGTATGTGGCAAACAGCTGAGGCACAGCTTAAGACTCTGACAGCAAATAGTCCTGCCATTTGTTTTGACACTTTTATTCTGATGATTGCTGTATTCTGTTAATTTCCTCTTGACCATTAGGTGTCTTTCTTTCCTTCTTATTAAAGGTTCATTGCATTTGTGTTCTCTCCTTTCTCTCGTAGGTGCAGAATCACTTTGCTTCTCCTTACCTCTCTATTTTAAGTCAGTTCCCCACAAGTGTATACACTACTTATGCATTTTTAATGAGCCTACAGTATCTAAGCTCCAGAATAAAACATTTATGTGCAATACCTTGTAGATCAGAGATTCTTTCCTGTGTCTACACAATCGACTTGTTTTAAACTTAAAAGGCAGGTTGGGGCAAAGCTAGTTGTTCTGTACTTCTCGTGGATCTGGCCAGAGAAGCTGAAAAAGCAGCTGCCTATATGAAAACACTTCTACTGTAGATTTTAGAGTGTTAGTTTTGGACACCTGGCATTTCCTATGTGATTCCTCAGACTCAGCTGTACAGTATTTCCAAGACCAAGCCCCATCTTGCATGTTTTTAAAACTATTATTTCAAATCTGATTGAGCTGATGGATTTGCAATTACTGTATGCATTAGCTGACTGTTATATGTCTTAAAGAAAGCTACTTTGGTTTCATTAGAAAGAAAACATGTTAGTACGAAACTAAAAAGAAGATGGAGAGCAAAAGTAGGTATCCATATACAGATTCTTCATTAAGTCACTGAAATTGACTTAAAAACAATGCAAGTTAGGGCAAAAATCTCTTTCCTTTGGAGACAAGATCTAAATCAAGTTCAGCATTGGAGTACATAGTAAAGATAGAAACATCAATCCAGCAGGTTCTCACAGATGGTTTCACCTTCATTTTCCACATTCTGCTCCCAAGCAAAGAGTGTCAGAAAACAGTGAAACAAAATATAAGATTATGCATAATTTTGATAGCAGTACACCATCGAAATTCCTGTCCCTCCATTGACCTTCCTTGACCGGAAATGCCCTGAGGACAGAGAGGAAGTTATTCTGGCATTAGCTGCCAGCTCATTCCAGAGAAAGCAGACTGACCGCGGTTCACCCTGGGCTGAGCTGCCAGGTTGCTAAACGACCCCGAGCTCATCCTCTGTGAAGCCCGTGTCTCAATTTATTGACCTTTTACAAATGAATAATGTCACTTATCCACCCACTTAAGGGTCTCTAAGGAATATTATTTATTGCTTTTATTATTCTACAATATTGTTGAGATTTCTCTCATTTCCCTTTCAGGCATTTGGGTATCTTTGTTTGTTTGTTTGTTTGTTTTTTAAGATGCAACTCTGACAGTTACATTTCACATCACGTATTGACTGAATTGAAGGAGTTTTAGAAATGAATGAAGAGAATAGAATATTACTTAAAGAAGCAGGAAAAAATAAAAAAGCAGGCTAAAGAAACAATTTGAGTTGTGACTTCAATGGGGTAGTTAATGATTCAAATTAGCTTGGTAAAGGAATTTGAAATAGACAATCAATGCTTTGATGTTTTTTAATCACAGTAAACAGTAATCGTATCTCAAGCTGTATGGTTGAAAGGAATCCTTGGGGAAATTAGACCACTGGGCCCATCAAAAGCACTGGGCAGAAGAACATTTTAAAATCACTTTTAAAGCATAACTCAAAATACATTAATGGACGGAAGTAATTTCTGCTATGTACTTTACAAATGGAAAGTCTACACTGACCTAAGTTGCTGATGGTATCTCATCTGAAAATGACAATATATTCTGCTTTAATACCCCTTTCTCTCATGTCAGAGGTTGACAGGCTGATAAGTTCAGTGTCATTGGCAATTCTGCACAGGGAAATTTCTCTGCAAACAAGTAAAAATTAGTTTCCATATCTCTTCATTCCTGAAGAGGGATTTACAATTGGGTGACCTTCCAATACATTTCAGTGGTTTTAATAATGAAGTCCTCGGAACAAAATACTGCAGCCTTCAAAAAATACTTCAGCAAACGTACTTCAGGGAGCTGATCTACCTGAAGTGTGTCTCATTCTTTCAGAGGTTACTTTGGTTTTTTTTGAAGTAATTTGGACCTAAGCATTGTCTCTCTTGCTCCCTCACCCCACACAAAAATCCTATCCGCTGACTTCAGTGACACTCTCACCTTAGGCTCTCTTGAGCTGCTGGCTGAAGGCCAGCTGAAATTCTCCCAGTGAGGATGTAGAATGAGCCACATGAGCATAGCAGGTTTCCCAGTGCCTTTCTCTGATTTATTACTCTGTGGCTAGAAGGACAATCAAGTTCTAGACTTCACCAAAAAGAAAAAAAAAAAAAAGTGCAGCTGCTCAGATAACAAAGCACTAAGACCCATGTATACCATGCAGTACACCACGTACCTTGGCACATGTAGCACAGGAAGGATGCAGCACCTTAGGTAGGGCTTTTCCAATGATGCCGGTGTTCTTAAGTCAGTTAACTGAGTGGCTCAGACCCAAATGTAGGTCTTTCAAGACTATATTCAGTGCACACACACACACACACACGGTGGTTAAGTTGCTGCTAACTTGAGGCAAAAGAGAAACAAAATTGGAGATCTGTCAAATGTGAGAGCTCTTCAGAGGGAAAAAACACAACTCATGGCTTCACTCCAGAACACATTCTTTATCTCTCTCTCCTGTAAATACTAGAGAAGGTTTTCTAGAAGACATTCAGAGAGAAATTCAATGTGTGTCACAGCATCAAAATACATAATCTTATAACTAATTTAATAATTCTTCTGTAAGTAGAAAGTAATAGAAGATACGTCCTGAATTGAGCACAACCTTTAGAGATGGTAAGTGTTTAAGTAGGAAGTCCGTATAACAGTATACCACAGGAAAATTAAAAGATGTAGGGTGCAGTTACTCCTCTAAAGCTTTTCTTTCAATTTGGGGGGAAGAAAGACTCGTTATTCCCATTAATGCTCCCTCAGTGACTTACGGCAAGAAGTGAAGCATCATACCCTCTTGTTCTTTATAGCCCATTTCCCAGTTTATAGGAAAGAAGAGGATGGATTAATGAAGACACAAAGGAAAGACAAAGACTGGAGAAGAAACATAAAGTTCAGACAAAGGATGGCAGGTAAAGAGTGGTCAACTGCATGAGAAGTTACGACAATAAATGGGCTGTTGCAAGGGGTTTACAGCAAGCTACAAATTGAAAGCAAGCTACTACATTCTGTATTTTGACTCTTTTGTTGCATGCATATATTTCTCAGTGATGTTATCATCCCTGAATGCTGTTAAGACTAAAAATCCACATTTAAGAGGGTTTTTTTCTTAAATGCCCATACTAAGGGATGCTCAGTAGTGATTTGATGGCAGTTGCTGTTAATGCATCTTAAAGACTGTACAATGATCCTGAGATTCACACCACACAATTCACTAGTTTCATTGTCATAGGTACATAGCAGGAATTATCCAGTGAAAGTATTATTTTGCCTATTTCATATGCCAAATATTTATAGGTGTATTAAGAAGCACTACTATTTCAACAGATTAGTAAGTTTAGTATAATTAGATGCCAAACTCCCAAATAAAACTGAAAGCCACTTGATTTATCACTGAAAAGACAAGAAAAATCTGCTGTAGGTTTTGATAAAAGGATGCACATGTACATACACAGCTACACGCTGCTCAAAAGCATCACTTGTAATATATTAAAAACATTCCCATAATATTACTAACATTTCATCTCCTTTTACTGACAAAAATATAGTGATATGACTTCTATTCAGAAGTTGAAAGAAACAACATAGAGGCAATTTGGGGTTTACCAATGTAAATTACTCATAAGTGTAAAACGAATAGTTAATTCTTGTAAATACAGACTACATGTTAGTAATACTACTATTCTTCAGGAGTAAACAAAAGCAGTATTTTCAGTTACCTTCAGTTTTTGAAAGTGTTATTGGCTAACAATCAATTTTGATGATTTAGTGATCGAATTTACTGATAGGCTTTTCAATCTCTTTGATCCTTATCTGAAGTCTGCTGAAATGAAGATGAGTCCTTCCAGTAACTCCCATTAATTTGGGAGGCTACAAAAGCTCAATGACTGATTATCTCTTTATTCATAACTTAAATAACAAGATCTCAAACTATCCTAGTATACATTGTTTTGATAGAGGTTCTTCAATGTTGAATTTATCAGCAGCTGTCTAGCCTGCAGTTGCTGAGGGTCAGATACAAAATTCTAAACGTGCTCTCACTGGACGCATTTAAAAAAAGAAATGTTAACACCCTACTCAGGGATTTGACATACAAGAGCAAGCTGCACTGAAATTTTATTTCTGCCAAACTGAGCAGTAAGTTCAGAATACAATTCGTGTCCTCTAATGTAACTGTCATGGCACAAAACTTCTTTCCAAGTGTTCTGACCTCCCTGAGGGTGCATATTTTTGGCTGCCTTTCTTCAAGTTGATCAGTTTTCAGGTTTTTCAAGCTGAACATCTGATATTTTATCTAGATTGAGAAACACATTTAGGTCTGTTTGTTTCTCCTTGAGGTGCTTGCAACATCTTTCTAATTAATAAAATCTGTATACTTCATCAGTATACACTTTATTTCCTTTCCTCAGCGCTTCTTAAATGTTAACGAAACAGAATGTAACCCTATCTCTAGGTTTTCTCTTTAAGATATCTCCTGCACGTTGATTTGCCAATTTGGTTTTAGTTTCAGGACAGAGCAGTATTTAATTCAATATACTGTAGGTAATTACAGTAGATAGCATATGTTCTATTCTAAAACAGAAATATTGCACCGAATGCTCTATTGGTTTAGATTCCCTTCCCTACCGGCCTCCATGAATTACTGGAGCTGCAGATCATAGTCGAGTGACTCAGTGGAGAAACTGTCCTGGCTATTTGTATTTAAACCAGAGCATTTTATATCACTGAAAATTGATCCCAAACGTGGGACTGCTGTCAGCTCTGAGCATAATTTGGCATACGCTTACCCTAGCATAGAATATCCTTAGGGATTCGCTTCCGCTACTTTATACACCGAAGTTGTAATTACATCCTACTAGTATCACAGCATACAAACCTTCCAAGCAAGAGCCTGCAATTACAATGTTGTGAAACTTTTGCTGTTCAGTAGTACAAATTACCCTTGAAAATTTTGGTGCAAGTCAGTAGACAAAATCATTGGTACAGCCAAAGTAAGGTGGCTTTACATCACCTTTACACCTTACCCCCTCTGTGTTGCAGACATCCTGTTGCCCCACATTATTACATGATGATGGCTGCAATAAGTCCATGCAGAAATTATGAGCCAAAGTGAGTATGAGGAAGCAATTACAGCAATTAATTTTGTGACAAATACGTCACACAGTTTTGTCAATGTTGAGCTACCTTTGCTGCAAGGTCCCCAAACCAAAGTTCAATGTACTCCCTAGCCTAGCAAGAGCAAGACCGTGCTTCATTTTAGCCATAGCATTTTGACAGCAGAGAATATACTAAGGAAGTTCCTACCAAAAAAAGAGAGAGGACAAAAAAAAAAAAGAGAAAAAACTCAGTGAAGGCACAACACAATGGAAAAAAAATCACCACTAATAAACAGAGAAGCTTTGGGTGGGCAAAGCAAAAACCAAACCAAAACCATGCTGCTGTAGCCAAGCTTAGACTTGCTTAAGCTCCAGAAAATACCTCCAGAATGGAGATACAGATCAAGCATGGTATCAAAAGCTGGCTGCAGCTGACGTTAATTTAATCCAAAGAATAGCCCAGCTTAAAAAGAGACTGGCTGTACACAGAAGACTTTCATGGTGGGCAGAGCCCTGCCTTCCTAACCAAATACACCATTTGTATTTTTCAATCCTGAAGGATTTGCCAGTGCAAGTTGAGCTTGAAAAGCGTATTACGCTACGATGATATTTTAATAGCTTGCACTAGTTGATATTTTAATTAAAAGTGGCAGTATGTTTAGAACTGTCTTCTCAACGTTCCTCAAGCAGAGAACACATAGATTTACTGAAATTTCAGAAAAGTCAGAAAAGGTAACATTGGACTAATTTTAGATGGGTGACAGTGTTTCATGTCCCAGTGCAAACATTTTATGAATCTTTCCACAGTGTCCTTTCTTCCTTGTGAGTGTCATGGGAACGGAATGGCATGCACATAATTTTCATGGACTGAAGTCACACATAAATTTCCCAAAGTTAACACAATGTTCAGTCTGCTACGTTAGGTAGTGCATGCTTTCAGGTAGTGGGATACAGATCAAATTTCTTGCAGAAGAAGTAGGAAACTGTGGTGGGTTTGACCTTGGCTGACCTCCGAGCGCTCACCCAGCCGCTCTTTCACTCCCCCCCTTAACAGGAAAGGGGAAGAAAATAAGATAAAAAAGCTTGAGACAAAGGCGGGGAGATCACTCACCAATTACCGCCACAGGCAAAACAGACTTGACTTGGGAAATATATTTAATTTATAGCCAATTAAAAATAGAGTAGGATGGTGAGAGACAAAGACAAAACTAAAAATACTTCCCCGCTACCCTTCTTCCCCGGCCCAAATTCACTTCTTCATTCCTGACTCTTCTACCTGCCCACCAGCGGCTCAGGGGGAAGGGGAATGGGTGTTATGGCCAGTCCATAATGCTTTGTCTCTGCTGCTCCTTCCTCCTCACACTGTTCCCCTGCTCCAATGTATCTTTTCTCTTGTTAAAACAATAGTTTGAGAGTTCAGCTCAAAAAAACTCATGGTGACTCAGCTGTCTGCTTTACTTACCTCATTAAAAAAGTAATTTCACTTGGACAGAAACAAATTGAGATGCTTGATAAGTGATTCCAAAAATTACACAAAACAAAGAACTTGAGGGAAACCAGACAGGTTTAAGGTGTACTGTTTACAATATCTACATTCACCACTCTATTATAAATGGTATGTTATGATGACATCTCATCAGGTGGTACCATAAACTCAGAATTTCAGTCAAATGTCAGATAAAAAAATGGATCAAGAATTAGGGTATGTAGGTAGGCAGCATCAAAAACTATTAAAAAAAACTCTTAAGCATACACTTGAGTATGAAATTAACTTCATTACACCTTGTCTTTCAAAGTAAATTGAAAGCTACGGCTAATGTAGTCCTTTCCATCAAAGGGTCATTTCATTTATTCTCTCTACAGAGTTCTGTTCCGAATGACTAAAATCAACAGGTATTGAAACTTCTGCACAGAAAAGAATATTAAGACAGTGAATTAGCTGTTGGCAGAAGCTATACATAGTGTAACTGGAACATAATCCCAGAAAGTACAATTAATTATCTAGTAAGATTACAAGAATTTAGAGAAAGACTGATGTGTCTAAGGCAAAAGCATGCTCCTCATGTTAGACATCATCTTCCTTAGAGTACTGTTTTCACGATGTCAAATAATTTGGCACTAATGGGACCTGGTTTTGTTTTTCTGTTCTTTATTAAAGCAGAATGAAAGTCAAAGTAACACTCATCTGTTACACTCAGAACAGGTTTACATTTGTTTATTTTGTTTATATGCTATAAAAATATTATTCTCTTCCTTATTTTCTTGGTTTTACCGCTAGTAATCCTGTTTGGTGATCCTTAGCCTTTCTTACAGTGATGCTGAGATAAATCTTAAAATTCTGTTTAAAACGAGCAAAATCTTTCTTGAAGTTTTAAAGATTTCTGATGTTGTGACAAGTGATACTAATTTATCCACAGTTAATTTTTATTCTGAGTAGCTTTATGGATAAATTTCTGCACTGTATTCACTATTAATGCATAACTCAGGAATGTTGCATACAAGACTAAACCACCTGGGGCAAAAAGAAAGTGACATTAATTACCTGATGCTATTCGAAAGGTATTAATGTTCATTTTAGATATATATTGAGGTTATTTAGAAAATAAGTAAAGAGTTGTTTTATTTCAAGGAGGAAACACCCTGAGGTCTAGGCAACACCAACCTGATAACTACTGCTTGGAAAAATGCACTGATCGTATAGATTGGTCAAGCAAAAGATCATTTATCAGATGTAAATAGTTTGTTTGTTTTTGCAGGTTTTTTTTCTTTTTTAACCAAACTATTTCCTCTTTGTAGCTCAAAATAGGTTTGATTGTGGTAAAAAAAAAAAAAAAGAAAAACTTACTGTGATCCTTGGCCCACTGCTGATGAGCCAATCCATGTCTGTACAACACAAGATTGAAAGGAAATGTTATTTGAAAATGCATGGTGTCTGTTGCACTTGCACATGAAAGGCTCTTGTACCTATGATCAGCCTAGTCTGACTATGTATTATGTTACTGTCGGAAGAAAAATAAACCCAGAGGCCAATAGCAGCTCTCAGGCAATAATCTGATTTCCTTCTCAGTCTCCCGTAGCTTGGACCTTAATTGAAACCCCTGGTTACATTGCACAAAATTTAAAGTAACTCTGTGTTCTCTCTACGCTGAGTGCTACCTTAATCATAAAACCACACCATGGTTTGGGTCGGAAGATCATCTAGTCCAATCTCCCCTGCCATGGGCAGGGACATCTTCCAGTAGACCAGCTTCCTCAAAGCTGTCCAAACTGACCTTGAACACTTCCAGGGATGGGGCATCCACAACTTCTCTGGGCAACCTGTTCCAGGGTCTCACGACCATCATCCTAAAAAATGTCTTTGTTATGTTCAATCTAAATTTACCCTCTTTCAGTACAAAACCAATGCCCCTTGTCCTGTCACTACAGGCCTTGGTAAAAAGTCTTTCCCCATCTTTCCTATATGCCCTCTTTAGATATTGAAAGGCTGTCATAAGATCTGCCCAGAGCCTTCTCTTCTCCAGGCTGAACAACCCCAACTCTCTCAGCCTTTCTTCATAGCAGAGGTGGTCCAGCCCTTTGATCATCTTCCTGGTCCTCCTCTGGACCCAATCCAATAGGTCTATGTCTGTCTTGTACTGGGAGCCCCAGAGCTGGGCACAGAACTCCAGGTGGGGTCTTACGTGAAATATAATTCGGAACTAATTTGAAAAAAAACAGCAAAACAACCCCAACCAAAAGCCCTCTGAGAGAAACAAAAAAGAGATATGGTAGATTTTTGAAAGTACATTTGTGCAGACAGAGATTCTGTCTTTTTATTAGACCAGCTGACAGAGTGGAAGGAAACCAGGGAAGCTCTCAAGCAGAGAAGGTCTTTTTCAGCTCTAAATTGTTAAATGCCTTTGTGCACCTATTGTAGTCAAAACACATTTTCTCTTTTCCCAAGCCAAAGAAGTAAGAATAAAACCTGAATTATTCTTCAACAGTACTACAACGGAAGCGCACATGGTCATAAGAGAGACCAAAAGGTCTAAGTATGCAAGGCTGAATTAGTTATGATTTCCAACTGGGCAGTTTTCAAACATCTTCATCAAGACTGATTTATATAAATAAAACAATTACGTCAGCAGCTCCAGAGGAACAAGCAGAATCCTCACAAAATATTCAACACATTTGTACCTAAATGGGTCTAAGTCTGCACTCTACAAAAAATGGTTTGGGGTGAGATGGGTGAAAGAGGCTGAACAGCAAATTCCAGCTGCACTGGACTTTGCACTCCAGAGACTCTTTGTCAGTAATGCAAACAATGAAAATAATACACAACAGGACTTTGGCCTCAGCCAAGACTTACAGACGTTAAAAAAAAAAAAAAAAATCATTTAAAGCTATTCATGTGTTTTTTGGCCTAAATATAGTTTAGGAGAAAATGAACGGAAGGTCTAAGCAAATTGGCTTGTTCAGATATCACTGAAAGTACACATTTGAAGAAATTACTGAAGAGTAAGAAGGCAACAGTCCAGCTTCAATTTAAGATACCTAATAGAGTTGACAGACCTGGAATCTGAAACGCATCATTTTGTGAAAAAGATGAAAGACAGCCAGGAACATGAACGGTGAAATGCTTACACAGTTTTCTTTAGAGAACTATTTTCTTCAGATGAGAATGACATTGTGCACTATTTTATATTACTGAAGTATTACCCTCAAAAAAGCCAACAAGCCATTTCCAAATTTTACTTTTTGAAGGCAGAAAAGATTCCAAAAGGTAAGAATGACATACTGTAACTTATAAACTATTGTGCAGCTGTAAGCCATGTTATGCTTTCAATTCTATTTTAGTAATTTTCTGTTATGTGTAATAAGAAGGAGTCCCATTGTGTATGTCAGAAAAAGAGAAAAAAAATAATGAAAGACCAATGATCACTAGAAAAAAACCACAATCCTTTTCCAAAGTCAGTTACTATCAGAAGTAATAACTTGATCAAATTCCTAAGAAGTTCTGCGCTGCTGTCTTACTAGATAACAGACTAGTTATTCCCCTGCCTTAAAAATGGAAGAACAATCCTTGAAAAGCCACAAAGTTTATTGGGATGCATGAGAAAAGCCCTCAGTCTGGTTGAAAGGCCCACATCATTACATTCACCATTTGTATCCCTATAGATAATGACAGCTGAAGGGTGTATGCTTCTATTAATCCATAGATCTGCAACGCACCTCTTTGCTGTATTCAGATATGTGAACCAACTGCTTGCAGCTCCCCTCACTGTAGGGGTTAGTGGAATCCCAAATATCCCACCTTTCCTAGTCCTGCTTATGATGCCAAGTGCAATATCATAAAATGGTTTAGGATGGAAGGGACCTTGAAGATCATCGAGTTCCAACCCCCCGGCCATGGGCAGGGACACCTCCCACTAGACCAGGTTGCCCAAGGCCATGTCCAGCCTGGCCTTGAACACCTCCAGGGATGGAGCTTCCACAACATCTCTGGACAACCTGTTCCAGTGCCTCACCACCCTTACAGTAAAGCATTTCTTCATAATATCGAATCTAAATCTACCCTCTTCCAGTTCAAAGCCATTCCCCCTTGTCCTCTCACCACATGCCCTTGTAAAAAGCCCCTCCCCAGCTCTCCTGTAGGCCCCGTTTAAGTACTGAAAGGCCACAATAAGGTCTCCCCGGAGGCTTCTCTTCTCCAGGCTGAACAATCCCAACTCTCTCAGCCTTTCCTCATAGGAGAGGTGCTCCAGCCCTCGGATCGTCTTTGTGGCCCTCCTCCAGACCTGCTCCAGCAGGTCCATGTCTTTCCTACACTGAGGACTCCAGAGCTGGACATAGTACTCCAGGTGGGGTCTCAGCAGAGCAGAATAGAGGGGAAGAACCACCTCCCTTGACCTGCTGGCCACACTTCTGATGCAGCCCAGGTTACGGTTGGCTTTCTGGGCTGTGATCACACATTGCTGGCTCATGTTCAACTTCTCATCAATCAGCACCCCCAGGTCCTTCTCCTCAGGGTGGCTCTTGATCCATTCTGCCTAGCCTGTATTTGTGCTTGGCATTGCCGCAACCCAGATGTTGGACCTTGGACTTGGCCTTGTTGAACTTCATGAGGTTGGCTTGGGCCCACCTCTCCAGCCTGTCCAGGTCCCTCTTGATGTCATCCCTCCCCTCCAGTGTGTCTACCTTGCCTCACAGCTTGGTATCTTCAGCAAACTTGCTGAGGGTGCACTTAATCCCAGTGTCCATGTCACCGACAAAGATGTTGAACAGCACTGGGCTCAGCTTGTCTCCTTGTCTCCGGGCTAATCTTGTCTTCTTCTGCTGAATGATGTCTTATCTCATTTCATTTGCAACTTTCTAATATGCTGTTCTTGCCCAGGCAGATAGAGAAGGCTGCAGATCTTTAATTTGAAAAAGCTACTGTCATAACAAAATTACTCTTTTGACAAGTTTTAGCTGGAAAAACCCCCAAAAGATGATCAAATGTAGCATCACCCCACTTTCTTTCAGCTGCATTGCTGGGCTTCTAGAACTGAATTTCATCCATTCCATTAAATCAATTTTGAAATGTAAAAATAACATTTACTGCAAAAGGGCTGAAGGCTTTCCTTGTTTATCCTGTTTTAGCATTTCTCAGTTGTTGGGATAAGAGTAATGAGATTCCTCTGAATTAAAAATGCAAATTTGCCTGCCCCAGAAAGATGAAAACTGTACCTGTGGGTGCTGTATTTTTGGGATATTGAGAGTTTATGGTAATCTGGACAGCTCAGGAACCGCTTATCATCCAAGGATACTTACACCATACTGCCGAGGACGAAATACTCTGCCGAACACTATATTCCACCATTCATGCATTAACCTTCATTCCAGTGCTCCCACGTACCATCCTACTGCACTGTGGGCTAAAGACATTTTCACAGCTTGTCACATTGCCGTCACACCACTGACTTACTTGACACTATAAAAGATGCTAATGGCTATGTCTAGGGGTTTGATGTTTTCACCCCTTAATTATCAAAGGACTAGTTAAGTTTGTCTGTCAGCTCTGGGGAAAGTTGGGGGAGGCAGACACTTCTCTCTTGGTCATGGGGTGGCAGCCACAATTACAGTGTTCAGATTGCAGACACTGCCTGAGAGATGCTGCAGCAGGTCCTGCTCAGCTGAAGTGCCATCATCCACCCTTCCTTTGCTCACCTCAACCCATATGCAGCCCCAGATGTAACGAGCCTTGCACTGAGCTGACAACCACAAAGCACAAAGTGCAAAGCCCCATGTCCTAACTCCTTTGATTTCTAATGCAGGGACCACAGTGACCATTAAAAGAAAAGCAGCTGGATTTGTCTCTTTAATGATGCAACTAAGAAACCTAACCTGTTCAGGGATCTCTTTTTTTTTTTTTTTAGGACAAAATCTACCAGGAGGAAGGTGTTCAGAAAGAAGGTTTTCCTGCACAAACAGGGTTACTTTAGCTGAAGCTGGTTGCTCTGTGACTGCTGGCTGCAGTAGGAAGGGCTAACCAAATTATGTGGCTAACTCCTAGAGGTTTAAGGGGAAGGCTTCCTTCTCATAGCCCTTGACAAAGAAGCTTCTTAGCAATCCATCCAAACAACGAACCACTTCCTCCAGCAATTTAAAATTAATATGACAGTCTTCTGTGGCAGGAAAATATACAACTTACCTATTTCTGAACGTAGTTTGTTTAGTAAATGATACCCTTAATAGTGAAGGGTCTACAATTAGATGTTTCCACATTTTTTTAAGGGATTTTTTTTTCTGCCCCCAACCCCCTGCCTTGAAGAATGGGGGAAGAAACGTCATTTCTATAACTAAACTGCTAAGTTACCATGGTCTTTGGAAAAAAAAAAAAACCAACCCAGAGATTCTCTCCCACCAGCTCTGTGAGCTGTCGGTACACGAGGCACGCCAGGTATGCGGTGTGCTGTAAGGAACACAGCACGCCATCGGCGCGGGCGCCCTCACAGAGCAAGACAAGGATCAAACACAAGGCAGGTGCAAACCAAACCGTTGGGATTTGTACTAGAAAGCCTTACAGGAACACAGACCCCTTTGGGAAGCTATAGCGCGTTCTTATTTGCAAGGACAAACACTCCCAACAGGAGTGCATACACTTAAAATAACAGGAGGGTTCTGTACTGCCCCATTATGCGGCATAGGAAAAGACTGCACCCCTTTTAGAGCTGGGAAGAAGAATGGCTGAATTCTGGTTGGGGTCTGTCCCAAAGCCTTAAATGGCCTTTAGGCTGTGTTGAGCACACACCTGATCTGCAGTACCTCCAGGCTGTCCCCTACTACACGGTGCCCTAACGATGCTCTTGTCTCCTGTCAGATCTCTTCCCTTTCACTCAAATACTGCCCGAGACATCCCCAACACCAGGTCTTACAAAGGAATGTACAGAGGACAACACCGTGGCTGTCTTTCCCTACCACAGGGAGAAGCTCCAACACCAATTGTTTTAACTAATCAGTCAGTCAGTTCTGGACAGGAATTCAACACTGATCTCTACTTGGTAAACAAGCAAACACTAATTTGCAAATAAGAAGCTGAAATTAAGGAAATGCTTTAGTATTTTGCTGAATTTGGATTTTAATAAAATATCTTACGTAATAAACATCTGGCAAAGGATACGAGAATGTCTACGTTAGTGAGAAACTTTTTTAAAATCTGAAACATTATTTAGTAGTAAATGCTGATTTAAATGGCATTTTGTACATTAACAAAGTCTGACTTTATATTTTATATTAATGAAATACTATCAGATGTAATCTAAACAATTTAATGGTTGGCTGGGTTAATTAGCATTTTTCAAAGACTGATAATTAGCTTTCTTTAACCTCAAGGTCACAGCTCAGCCTCAAGATCTTACTAGTTAGAGCACTGACAATAATTAGGAGGACAAATATAGCATTTTCATCTGAAGATCTTAACGTTTTACTTCTGCATGCATTTCTTCAAAACACCTACAAGTTAAGTGACAATTTTTAAGGCTTGTGTTACAAAGAAGTAGGCTGAGATGCTGACAGAAAACAACATTTTCTTCAATCATCGTAGTAGAACGCAGGAAAAAGATTTTGCACACAGGCTGGTAAACTGTCTTGACAACTTTGCAGGGCTGATAAAAATATACGTCCCTTTTTATCCTTTTCTGAAACAGAAGTATCACTGTTAAGCTGACACAAACAGTGTCACATAAATACATAAAAGTGCTTCCAGTGAAGACAGTAAGGGTCAAAATACTCAGAATCACTAAGACCACCGAGCATTTCCTTTATTTAATTAAAACTTCCTTTACTAGAAAATCATGTACTAATTAAGTACAAGACTGCTCGTATAGTACTCAGCAATATGAAACCACTTGCCATACAAAAGTAATTTACCATTCCTAACACCATTAATATTAATTAGCACACACAAATCCTACATAGGGTATACTGACATTCATAATTTAGGTCAGTTTAAGTCCAAAGAGCTCCATCTACAAATATCAGAACAAAATGCTCCTTTCCCAAATGGTTTATCAGCTTTCCACTCATTTACTACTATTTGTACTACTTGGGCACAAGAGACACCCACTTGAAATCACAGCTAAGCTGTGGTGTCTGCTAGCCCAAGATCTTTCCACAGGAACCTTCCAGTTGATATACTCGAGGCAGATGAACAGCAAGAACAAGAAAATGTTAGGTCCTGTCATGGAATTGGAGGAAAACCACCAATATAAGGGAAGAAATTTGCTGGTAGTTAAGCAGAAAGCCTGCAGTGCAAACTCAGTTCGCTGCCTTAGCAACAAGATCCTCCAAGTGGTATAGTAAGAGGCAGGGTTCGGGTACCCAAACATAGGCAGCTTGTGCCATTTTGGATGCCCTAAGCATCTGCAATTCCTGAGGCATCTCTGTAGGGCTGGCAGGTACAAATTAGGAGAGAGATGTGAGCTGTGCCCTATTGGAGTGACGACTTCAAGCCAGGCAGGACAACTCACATCATCTAAAATGGCAATAGATGCTGAGTTCCCTAAACCTCAGTCCAACCTCTGTTTGGTTCATACCTGAGACAGAAAACAGCCTACAGTATTTTAAACAGGGAAAGCTAAGGAATCTGTATCTTTTGGTTTTGGTTTTGTTTGATTTTGAGCTCCACTTGGAAAAAGTGGTGGAAAGCTGGTGTGCTGCCAGCATCAGGTCATCATTAGAAAATTCTCTTTTCGTAAAAAGAGCTGTGAATATAATGCAATGTTAATGATCCAGTTTCAACTTTCCTGATATTCTTCTACAGACCAGTGACCTGTACAATTCCCTCCTCAACTCCTCCTCATTTTGCAAGCAAATTCTAATAAATAAAATAAAATCTGGGAAATGAACACAAAAAAGCAAACTTCTCTTTATAGTTATATGCTTTCATAGAAAAGATGGTGCACTGTACCACACTTTACATTTTTCAGGTTTATCTCTTTTCTATGAAACCAATTAAAAAATCTATGAAAGAGAAACATTAAGTAAACGAAGCATAAACTGATAATACCCCTAGGTACCGAGTACTTTTGCACATGCACCTCTTCTAAATTCTCTTAAATGTATTGTGCTCTGTACCACATGGGACACATAATTCTTACACTGATTTTCACCCCTTCTTCAGCAGGCCTCAGGGCATCTAGAAAAGTTTGTTTTCTGCTACAAAGTCTAGGAGGCTCCTTTATCATAAGGAACCTACAAAAACACTTTACAACATTCAAAAAATCATTGATTACAATCATAGGACTAAAAAGAACAAAATTCTATCTTGTCATAGTTGCAAAACACTAAAAAGTGCAGCCAGTGCAATTTTGTATGTATATACGCGCATGCATGTATATCTGTCCCTGTCAGTTTCGGTGCTCTGTTTGGATCAGACAAAATATTTGCAACAGAGTTCAAATCCAAATCTGCCCATTTAAGGCTGCAAGATGTTTGGAGTGGAAATCAAAGACTGCGCTGCTTTAGAAAGCAGAGGTACCCTGTGTGTGTGCCCTGTTTTTCTGGGCAAAGGCCTTAAATCATCCTTCTGCTGACAGGTGTGCTCGGAGAGAAAGAAAGGTTGTTTATCTTAGCGTCTTTATGTATTTTCTGCAGCCTATTCACACTAAATGCAACAAAGCATCTTGGAAAACATGCTGCTGACGCAATTCTGTGCCATGGCTGAATAAAATTAAACAAAATTTATCTAGCCTTTGAAGAGCAACCTTTTTATTCTCTATTCTAAATAGTAAAATAAGTAAAAATTGAGGCTTTCATGTTAGCTGTCCCATCCTTATCTCCCTTTTCTCCAGCAAACACAAAGCAAACACAATGAAAGCTGGACTAGCAAGCGGACAGTAACATATCATAGAGAACTACGCAGCTGTTGCAAAATTTGGTGGCATAATAGGAAAAGAAATCAGAACTTCACTCAACTGTTTATGTAAGAAGTTTTACCTACAGTTGCCTTTGATTTTTTCCTGAAGACTATGGGCCAAATTTTGTAACTGTTTATACTCAGTCTATGGCAGCCCAGAACATAGAGTCCTGCTTCTCAGTGCAATTAATTGTTTCACGCCAGATGTCCATGCCTGAACGCTGGAAGCATATACTCTTCTCCCTAATTTTCTTAAGCCCTTATCTGTATTGACATAAGTATGTTGCCATGTCATATTTGAACACAGTGATGCATTCCTCATAAACATGTTGAATATTCCTGGCTCATATCTCTCTAATGCAGTACAAAACAGATTTGTAATAGCCTAACACAGATTAACACAAACGACTAATTTTTTATTAATATATGCATTAAAAAAGTGCCTAAACACCTGCTGGCTTCCAGACTGAGCTATTTTTGTCAGGTGTTTTAAAAGAAATTGTCAAAGTACTTTCAAACAGAAAGATCAAAGTTCCTATGATGAATTCAAAGGCATCGACTCTCCATATTCAGTTCTCTGTTGCACAGGCAGCCAAGTAATAACACCTGTACCACAGAGCTGATCACGTCCCAGGAGCAGCAGAAGGGTGCTGTGGCTCAAGAGACATGTGCTCTTCCCACCCACGCTTAGCAGAGGAACTGGAGAGCCCACCATGAGACAGAGGCCCGGGGTAGGCAAGGCAGGGATGTGCTGTACAACAGCAGCTCCTTTTTGGCGGCTGCGCAGCTATCCTCTGCCAAGTCAGGCAGCTTCAGCGGACAGAGTCATAAAGTAATCTAGGCTGCCAGGGACCTCTGAAAGTCATCTGGTCCAACTCTTTAGTCAAAGGAAGGCCAACTTCAAAGTTAAAGCGAACTTCAAAGTAAGATCAGGTTGCTCAGGGCTATGTCCAGTCGAGTTCTTAGTATCTCCAAGTATGAAGATGCCACAGCCTCTCTCAGAGATCTGCTCCAGTGCTTGATCACCCTATCTGTAAATTATTTTCCTTAATATCAAACTGGAATTTGTTTGTCAACTGGTAGACTTGAGGACAGCAACATACTCCCACTCTTTCCTGAGCAGCACTGAGCAAACTCAGCTCTCAGCCTCCTCATGTTGCCACCCCCTAATCATCTCAATGACCTTCCTCACAGTATGGTGCCAATTTTACTCCTCTCTTGTTTTGCAGCTTCCTATCTGCAGTGGAGAAGGGCCCTTGTGAAAGGGGAAGAGTTATTTTGTGATGAGCCATGGCCTGGGCCTCAGAGTATTTGAGCGCTGCCTCTCTTCCTTGTATTATTCTTGTGTGAATATGGGAAAGTCACCTCCTTGGGTTTGGTTCTAGTAGGGACTGCTGAGCTCTACGACTTGAATTAAACCTACTTAAATGTAGTTATCTAGTATGCAAAAACAATGCTTGTCTATATTAACTATGTGAGAAACAGGGCAGTTGGGCCCTTGAAATTCACCACTTCAGTTAATTGCCAAAGGTAATCTGAAAGATGGATAAAGGCCTAATGTAATAGAAAAAGGGAATGATACGAGATTGAGCTAAACCTTGCTAACTGTGGTGTAAAAAATGGCTATGTTATCAATGGCATCAACTTTGAACTTGATCACTTTTGGTGTATGCTTTTTTAACAGAAGAGAATGGCCAAGGCAGAGTTAAAATATGTCAGACCCAAAAAAAAATTATGAAGGCTTTAAAGACGGTCCAGCCAGATTTCTTACATCCATCTTCTAATTCTTCACCTCATTTCAGCTCTAAGTATAGTAATAATCAACTTACCACTCCTTCTAAATGTGCAGGCAGCTTACTATGCCTCCAGGGGCACGAGCTCTTCCTAGGGAATCAGGATCCCATTGTGCTGGGCCATGAACCATGGCCTAAGGGCTAAGGGAGGCTGCTGCGCTGAAGAGCAAAGCAAGCTCCATGGACAGTGAACTGGAACGCAAATTCACCAAAACCACATCGCAGAGAGATGCCAAATATCTCTTAGATGGAAATGGCACTTAAAACTCGCTGAGCTGTGCAGGATTCAGACTGGACCTGTAAGGGAATGGCTTTATGCATGACTAGAAATAGCTTGAGACATCCTGTGTCCTTAAAGAACTTAGGTTGCATCTTTCAGAATGAGCTGAGAGAGAAGATTATTAACTCAAATTTTAACATTTTTGTAGCTTACATCAGCAGACATTCTGCTTATAAGAAACGGGCAAAATATCCCCTATTAGGCTCCGAGTATACACATTTAGATGAATACGAAACTGTTTTCAGAGGAATACTTTTCTTAGCCGAAAACATAAAAATGAACATTATCACACCATCCAAATTCCCTTCTAAGTGCAAATGTTTTGCAATACAAAAATTATTTTCCATAATCCTATTGAACGACTGGCAAAGCAGATGAGTCTTGATGCCAATGTAATAGAAATCTGAAGTCTGTTCCCAGCTCTACTTAAAGTGACCTTGAAGGAGCTGTCCAATATTTTGTTTGTAAAAACGAACCACTGAAAGATACTGTCAAAGTTAGAAATAAGAACCATGTGTAATGTGAAGGAAATAGAAATATTAACAGCAATTAGGAGGAGAGCTGGAACTGAAATTTATGGTTTCTGGGCTTCCTATCAAATGTATCTTTGTACATAACATCAGGGATAATAACAGGGACTGTCTGTCTCTTCTGCAGTTGTTCCGCTTCAGATAAAATCATGTGCTCTGGCTGTTGTGTCTATCTTAATGCTGTGTATGAAATAAATGAGTGCAACTGAGAATATTAAGTGATGGAAATCTGAAGGTCCAAGCCAGAATCAGTGGCACACAGATTACTTCTCCCTAAGCAGAATGCTTTGATTTTCCCTTTTGCAACTATGAAATACTTTCAAGAAGGGAGACTCAAAATACATCTCTTCAGTTTAAAAGTAAATCAGATTATAATTTCACTGAAGATACTTTTCTAATCTTCTTAAATAATCAAAAACACTTAAAGAAAATAGATAATCTTTCCCATAGCAATACAAGCTTCTCCCTTCTCCCAGAAGGGCTCTCACCAGAAAAAGGATAAATAGCAGGCTTGCATTCCCTAAATGCTCCATTATTTGTGTTGCAAAACTGAACCATTAATGATAACAACTGGAAATAAAATAAATCCCACTTGACTCTTAGGAAATAAAGTGAGGTTGCAACACTCAACGTTTTTTACTTGCAAAATGAAGACTTGAGACACTGTGACGTGACGCTACAAAGCTACTTTTACTGCTACTTTGAGGGTAAAGCTAGACCTGAAAATACAGGTGTAGACTTTTCATAGCATTAGAATAATGACAGATAAAAAGTGTTTAGATTTTGTTTCCACTAGAATATGGAAACATGACAATTGTCAAGTCATATGCAGTTTCTTCAGACATCTAAACTATATGATTTATATCAGCATAATATTTCATTATATGATGTGCCTTTAAGCCTTATGAACCTGAAGTTGTTTCAAATTTTTATATGGAACTAAATTTTTTAACGATTAATTTTATGTCAGTATCATGCTGATTCTATAATCAGCAATAAATGTGGTTAAGAGCATTTCCTATGAGACTCAACAGGGATCTTTAGTTAGAAGGAACCACAAGCATCGACAGTATTGAATTGGACTTTAAGTTGTCATTTTCTAAGGGTAAAGAAAGCTAATACACATCAAAGTGATCAATCATGTCAGCTCTTGAATGGAATTCTCCAGGGTTCCTTTCTCTGTCAACTTTGTGTGCCTTAGGAGCATCATCAGATATGATGGTCTATTCCCTCACTTGCAGGTGGTTAAGTCAGAAGCAGCTTGCAGGACTGACAGGAACAACTTTGATATAAAGTAAACAGAAGAATAAACCTGGATCCAACGTTTGTAAAATCACCCAACGGTGTAATTATTTGTTTGCTTATCTTGCCAGAGAAGTAGAGAGTTCGTAACACTGGACTCATGTCCTCAAAGAGACTGGAGAAACTGCAGAAAATGGACTACTCTCTGTAATTATAAGAGACAGCAGCTCTGTGTTACAGACCTTTCTCCTGATTTTAAGTCAGGAGTCTAATTTTTTCAATTTTCTTTTTCATCAATAACTATTTTCTTCCTGTGATGTGAAAATTCATGCTGTTGTTTGATGACATATCAAGTCCTCCATTTCTGCCTGCAGAAATGTACTATACATGCACCTCTCTATAAAAATATTGTATCTGCTGTCTACATAGATGTGACCTGGAGTGAAGAAACTTCTCCCCAAGCATTTTCTAAATTTTAAGCTTTTTTTCTTCATTTGCAGTAGTGAATTACTCCCCTGCCCAACCCCCAATAGCCTGCCTCAATGTTTTTTGATGGACAAATGGGGCATATATTGGTTTGTCTGGATTTCTGCTATGACCCAGTTTTTAACTAGAGAAGAGGGACTTGTAAAAATTCTTAAAGTGAATTTATTAAATTTTTTTTTAGTTTAGAAGTAAAATACTTGTAGTCTATCAATTTTTTTTCCTGAAAGCTTTGAAAAAATAATCTCTACAAAGAGGAAGTAATTAATTTACCTTTTTAAGAGAAACATCCGACATTTACTCCTATTGCATTTGTTATTCCCTCTCATGAATCAAGCCATTAGCTCCAAGACATCTTTGGATGAACTATAAATTAACTGTACTACAGGATCACATTTAATTTACTAGACATACATAACTTCTTCAAGCAGTACCAACTCAGCACTTCCAGAAAAAAATCCTGTTTGCATTAGCAGTACTGTTATATTTTACGGTATGTGACAAGGAATGTGAGAAACTCACTCTTTGCATTAAAAATAAAGTGAGTTTCTGATTCTCAGCTGTGTGAAAACGAGATCCAAGGGAGTCCTAAAAACTTCGGAACCAGCAGATGAATAAAAAGAAACATAAGTCAAGGATTTCTGGAGCTTGATGGATGTTTTTGAACATCTGGAGTTGACATTGCTAACTTTATTACACATTTAAACTATGATACGTCCACTGTCACTATCATGTGTTGTATCTAAAGCTTACTGAGTTGCCTGGAAAAATCTTGGTTTATGCCTAGGAGTTGCCAGTGATGACATATATTTCTATTTTGAATGGGCAAGACGAAGCATGAAGATGTATTTTACTTCCTCATTTTTTTTTGGTAGTAAAAGAACTGATGTTTTTTCCTGCTCAAATACACTGAAAAGACCTCTACCTTTACTATTTTTTTCTTAATGTTTCTGGTATTTTAAACACTTAGCAGATTCAGAATGTACAACAGGGCAGTTATTGCAAGTAACCAGTAAGCAGCTGTAGTGGTAGGGATTTTATTTATTTATTTTTTTTAAATAGCACTACTTTGCTGTATTATGCATTCATAACCATCATGATGCAACAGAAATTAAGGAGCAAATCCAGCAGGTGAGTTCAGGGGACTGGGGACTTCCTACTAACACCATTTACTCCTGTATGCCTCTTTGTGACTTGCTTTCAAGCATCCTATGCAGGCTTGAGATGAATCTATATGATACAAAATGGTCCATGGGAAATTAATTTTGCACTTGTCAGAGATTCCAGGGTTTCCTGAAAGGGTACAAACCCATGCAGATACTTGCCCTTGTCCTTTTTTTAGTTTTCTTATAGGAGATGCAGAATGTCAGCTACCATGAAACAGTAATGCACCATTCAAATTCACTGGAGGAAACCATATGGAGGCTCTCAAGGAGTGTCCTTTGGTCCCCCAAAACGGTAACCAAAACATCAGATTTTTTTTTTTGTCTTCTTTAAAATGAGCACATAGAACACCACCCCCAACTATAGCATGATGGAAGCATCTGTAAGTATCGTTGCAGACTGAAAAGACTGAAAGTTACTCATTGTTACAGACAGGGGTGAGATACTTTTGTATCAGTAAAGACTTTTTTACACTACAAGTTCAAATAAAAGTTTCTATAAAATCATATGGGCACTAAAATCAAGGTACACTAAAAATTACAATTTCTTAATGCATGGTGTTCAGAGATGCTTATAACACTTAGTCCTACTGCTATAAATACACACAGACAATAAAACTGAAATATTTCATATCCGGGCGTGTACAGAAATTTTATCTAAATTAGAACATGATTACTCTTACTGGAAGCAGTTTCATTACCTTTAGCACTCAGTAGGTCTCGCCTCTTTCTTCCTGGGGAAAACCAATGGCTGGAGAATGCCATATCTAGTGTAGCATCTTTCTATAATTATCACAGAGATTTCTAATATTAGGTGCATTTATTTCCTAACTTTGTGGGAAGAAAGTCAACACAATCTCTTTTTGAATACCCTGCTGTGCCAGCAGTATTTGTGTTCTAATATTTTCTAACAGCCTTTCCCAGGTATAAATGAGATGTCAAATCTAAATTAACACTGGAAACATGACCTGCCCCGCTCTTTTGCTGCAAACTGACAGCTCAGACGCATATGTCAAATGTGAGTTGCCCTCCCAGCTAACTAGAGACTCAGGATTGGCATATTGCTGAACTGCAAAACTTACTAACAAAACATCACCATAAAGAATAAGGAATCCCAAACAATTCCATAAACTCTATTTTCCCCTTCTTAATTATTTTCTTTTCTATAACTTTACAGTGTTAATTCTTAAAAAATTAAATTTACAGGACCTCACAAAACCTTTCTGCTTAGCGAAAATACAGCTTTCAAATGAACCTCTTCCCCAGAGAACTAACTTCTTTTCCCACACCCAGTTCTTACACACTGTCATTGGGATTCTGCTTTGCCCCTTCCTTCCTCATGATCATAGAAAAGAAAAACAACCTGGGATAAACTGCAGACGGTCGTTTTATCAACCCTCCTACCAAAACTGAATATACCTCTATACTTTTGAATCTTCCTTTCTGAAAACCAAGCTTGTTAACTTTTGTCATATCCTCTACAGAGCAGAAAAATATATTCCCTTCCTCTTTGTAGTAGCCTCCTGGTTAAGTAAAGGTTATAGTAACTCCTCCATTTTTTTTTTCAAGCAAGCATTGTTAATGAAGTCTTTTCTCTCAATAATCAGTTTCCTAGACTTGTATAATTTCAGTTCCTCTCTCTTGAACTTTATCCTACAGTCCTACCTTTCCTGAGGCACAGGGCCTAGAAGCAGAAACAGAACTTCAGCTGAAACCCTCCAGTGCTACCTCTTTCCATCCTGTTAAAAGTTCTATGAAAAATCCTTCCAAAACAGCAAATAAATCAAAACAATTCATATAAAAATAGATAATACAGCAGAAGAAAGACATGGTGAAACCCTTGTGTCTTAATTTACCAAACTTTGCTTATCTTCCGATCACCAAAAAAAGAGGTTTCTAGTTCACATGGACTAAAAAAGATCTGAGAAACTTGGAAGACTTGTAAAAGCTTAACGTTTCATGTCAGATAAAAGTAGAGATGAAAAACTCCTATTCCTTTTTATGCAAATGATAAAACCATATTCTCCATAGACCCCAAAAAGAACCAGAAGAAGGAAAGCATTTTGGAAAATCATGCCATCAAATCAATAGAAAAATACAGGACGATCAAAAACATTAAAGACTGGCAAGAAAATAGGACGCACTATTTTGTTATGTTGATTTTCATTACCACATTTTTCAGTGTCAACTGATCAGTCATCGCTAAACATAGTTTATGTAATTGCACTGAAATACCCTTTGGCTCTTAAGTGTGAGAGGCTTGTCTGTTGTCTTCCTCATTTGGCAAGTGAATACTTGCTCAGCACCTCAGATTTCAGTATTTTCCCAGTTCGGTGGCCAACCTCTCCTTTTCCTCTGCCATTTCACCATACCTCTCTACTTTTCAAAATAAGACTTCTGTGTATACATACCACTGCAATTCTCTGCTGATCTACTTTATCAACAGCATCCTTATTTCACACAGGCAAGTTAGCACTGTTACTTATTCTCACCCCAAATGGATCTAATTTGCTGTAGATTTTGCAGGACATTGGTGTTGGTTCCTGAACCAAAGCTGAGGGCAAGAAACAGCAGCAGAAAGCGCGGATGGAAATATTCCTAATTCACACCACAGGGGAATTCCAGCCTGGCCCTTCTTCCACAGCACTTTTAGGGCTGCTCTAGGAACTGCCAGAGCCTAGTGTAGTACATCGGCATACAGTTACACAACAGGTATGTATCGGAGTGTCGTGGTTTCAGTTGGAATAGAGTTAACTTCTTTACTAGCAGCTAGTATAGTGCTATGTTTTGGATTTGGGATGAGAAATACTTTTGATAGCGCACTGGTGGTTTTCAGTTCTCACCAGGCAGTCAAGGCCTTTTCTGCTCCTCACACCCCCCGCCAGTGAGTAGGCTGGGGGTGCACAAACAGTTGGGAGGAGACACAGGCGGGACAGCTGTCCCCAACTGGCCAAAGGGCTACTCCATACCATATGATGTCACGCTCAGTATATAAACCTGGGGGAAGAAGGAAGCAGGGGACGTTCAGAGTTATGGCATTTGTCTTCCCCAGTAACCATGACACACGACGGAGCCCTGCTTTCCTAGTGATGGCTGAACACCTGACCTGCCTGTCCATGGGAAGCAGTGAATTAATTCCTTGTTTGGTTTTGCTTGCACGCGCAGCTTTTGCTCTACCTTCTACACTTTCTTTATCTCAACCCACGAGTTTTTCCTCACTTTTAGTCTTCTGATTTTCTCCCCCATCGCAACTGGGAGGGAGTGAGCAAGTGGCTGCGTGGTTCTAGCTGCCAGCTGGGGTTAAACCACGACAAGGAGTCAACACTATTTCTAGGTGAAGTGGAGGATTCAGTATTAAATCAACTGCATTCCACCTCAGGAATTAATATAGATTATGGCTATGTAGGAACTAGCTGTTTCCTGAGCAGCTAATTAGAATACTCCTCAGAATAAACAAGAATAACAACTAGTCATTACTGTAATTACTCATTTCTGTGCCAGTCACTTTGCCTTCTCAGGGTACATTAATGTACTTTAGAGATGGCAAGCACAGCTGAACAAACATCATATTGCACCTGAAATTACTGAAGCACAAAAATTGAAGACAGTATATTGATGGTTTTGGGACAGGAATATGAAGTCATTACTGAAAGCCAACACACTAGATGCTGTCATATGTCAAAGTCTAAGTCATCCTTTGTCAAGATATGCATACTGTACAAGCATACAAGATGCAGTTTTATCTCTAGATAATAAATGTACTAGTCATACAGGTTCAAACAGGTGAATGCCCAACAACAGATTACATATATATATTCTAGCCAGAACAGAGGTATACATGTTTGAACTGTTTCAAGTATTCACAGTTGCACTACTTAATTTGCATTTCATATTTGTGATATGTGTAACGTTTATCAACAAATACCGAGATGAAAGTTATGTCTGCATTTAGAGTTCTAGAATTCAGCTAATCAGTGGTGTGGGAAAACCCATCCACTGCACTACCCATTCATTGCACTACAGCTTTCGAGTATCTGAATGACGAGGTATTTTTACCACAGCTGTCTATTGTTCCATGAAAAGCTGATCTTGCTTTAAATCCCCACAGCCAAGTACCAGTCATGAAGTGAATTCCATCAATAAGCTTTCTATCACAAATTTTTGGGTTTTTGTGTATTCAAGGTCAACATTACAAACTAAACATTTCTTACCATTGCAATATTGAAGATTTTACAGCCACTCCCATTTGTATTTGAACAAAGTGACATAGTCAAAAATGCACCTCCATTCTAGGGTGCAAAATATGATATGATTCCACAAAATCACTACAGAATAAGGAAGAAAAGCAACAGAAACATTTTTATGTTAAAGGGTCATAATAAATATTTCTCACAAATCTTTTATCACTTCTCCTTTGACGATGTAACTGCCAAGCAGTTGCGTAACATCAGCAGACCCATACAAACCAAACATGTCATGTCAACAAATGACAGCCACCTACCAGCAAACACTGTGGTAGATCAGAAATAATACCAGAGTAGGATGAATCCCTGTGGCACTCCCAAATTAAAATCACAAAATATTGACTGGGAGCAATTTGGAACAACCACTTGACCTCATTACATTAATATTTTAAAATCTGATCATAACTGATCAGAATCAGTGCAATATATGTTTTGCAGGTCTAGCCATGTTCCATAAATAAACTTGAAAAGAGATATAGTAGCTCTTAATGGGAGGTTTTGTGGCACTGGGAAAAATGTCAGTAAAACAGTAAACACATCTGAAATTATCCTTCCCCCCTTCTTTTCTAATAAGATTTTTAATGTAGTCTTATATAAGAAGACAATTCACTGTCTAATATATCATGTCAGAGTATACATTTTAACATAGAATCACAGAATCATAGAATGGTTTAGGTTGGAAAGGACCTTGAAGATCATGGAGTTCCAGCCCCCCTGCCATAGGCAGGGACACCTCCCACTAGACCAGGTTGCCCAAGGCCACATCCAGCCTGGCCTTGAACACCTCCAGGGATGGGGCCTCAACAACCTCTCTGGGCAACCTGTGCCAGTGCCTTACCACCTGCAAAGTGAAAAATTTCTTCCTAATGTTTAATCTGAACCTGCCCTCTTCCAGTTTAAAGCCATCCCCCCTCGTCCTATCGCTACATGCCCTAGTAAAAAGTCCTTCCCCAGCTCTCCTGTAGGCCCCCTTTAGGTACTGGAAGGCCACAATAAGATCTCCCCGGAGCCTTCTCTTCTCCAGGCTGAACAGCCCCAACATCAGACAAAAGATATTAGAGTATGAGCAAAATATGACTTCAGTTTCTCAAATTTCTTAGACTCATCTGGAAACACCTCCTGTAACTTAATTAACTGAAACTTCTTAAACATACTTGTACCAAAGCCAGTACCTGTGATTTGATCCAAAGAGTAATGAAAAGGAGAAGAGAAGGAAGGAAATAATGCTTTCCTCTTAAAACTTCTAGACACTATTTGTTGATCCTTAAGCACACAACTAAAAAATAAAGGACCGTCTTCTACTCCAACAACTGAAGTCCTAATTTGGCCTGTCTTGACAGCCCCATTAGCCTCTTAGGCCCCATGCAGGAGATGGACCTGATATCTCTTTACCTGCACCAGATGCTGGCTGAAAACCATGACAATATTTGACAACTTTACATCCTCTTTGAACAAGGCATAAATTTACCTTTACGCTTACCAAGCCCCAGTGGCAGTCCTCTGAGATGTTGCAAGAAGTGGACAGAAAAGCGCTATGGGAGTCTTTCTACTCTTGCGTGGAGAGGAAGGCCACGCCGTCAAGCCCCCTGCAGACCATGAAGCGCATTTCCAACAAACATGCCAGCTATAGGATGAGGAGGGTAGCCCACACCAGCAATAATGACTATTTCTCACAAGGCATTTAGGGCATAAGGGAACAAATTTCTGACAACAGGAAACTGGAAGGACAAAACAACGCTCTGCCTCACCCCCATGCCCATCCGACACTTTCACAGCCTGGGAGGAGGAGAAAAGGACAAAGACGGTCACTGTCTTTCACTGGCCAGGCCAAAGCAGGTGACAATGTCATCAATGCTGCATCTCAAGAGCAGTGTGCCATATCGTGTCACTTCCCAGAGACACGCTGCATTTAAACTGGAAATACATGAAAGCATTCTCAAGAAGGAGGCAGTTGGTTAAGCTGCTGGTTAATATTTGTGATGATTCTGAAGTTTTCATTTAGTTACTTAAAATAAACTCCTCCGCATATCCTGCCCAAGCTGCTCTATCAGTGAGGAGCGAGTATGCTATCAGGCTTTCTCTGCCAGTCATGAAATGGCTCTGTTAAATCCCCACGCTGGTGAGGAAAGAAGAGCCTGCTCCCAAGTCTCCGAGAGCGGGCTCCCTGCTCCCTCCTCGCTGTCACAAGCCCTTAAGCCGACACTGGTTTTCCCCTTGGAGGTGAAAGCATTCCTGCACCATAGGCTTCTAAGCTCGCCTGGGGTGCTGTGAGGAGCTGACAGAAAGAGCCGAGCTTATCAACTGGTTATGTTTCCTTTTTCCCACTAAATTTGCTGTGAATTCACACATCAAACTCTGGCTGAAAAGCAGGGAATGTGCAAACCTGCAAAGCTTCACAGGAAAGAGACCCGAACCCTAGAGATCAAGGTACAGGCAGCCACAAAATGCATTTTTAACAACACAGAAACTCCCAACACTATGCCAAGTCCTCCCATTAGCAATCCAGTGAACAGTTATTACAGTTCTACTTAATCAAAACTAACATCTAATTCCATAAATTTGCAGTTTAGCCATTTTTAAGTGCAGAAGCTAGAGACGTTATATGTGTGGGTGTGCCTTTTGACACTGACACTTCTGCTTCATCTCTGCAAAATAGCATCCTGCAGCCAGTACTGCTTTTCATCCTTTTCTATCTCCTAATGACTGTTTCTAGCCCATCAACCATATTTTAAGGTAAGCCATTGCATCTTCTGCTTGAATCAACATTAATTTACATCTCTTCTTTCTGCTTTGCTTTTGTCAGGTACTGCCAACTCCAAAATGGAGTATTCGGAAGCATCTTTTATACATTTGGCTATTTATCTTGATTGCAACATGGCTAAACCTTCTCATGTGTACTGTACTTATCACTACACATTGCTAAACTAATAGAATTCCACTGTGTTCTGTTTTATTGGGACTAAACTTTTATGTTAAAAGTTGGTTTTCCAACTGTCACAAACGTACACCTTTAAAGCACTGAAAGAATTTTTAGGGTTTTGAAACAAAGTAACAGAAACTCTGCAAATGTTCTCACTATGCCTATTTCATGCTTCCATTTTTATTTCTGGTGAGCAATAGAGTATCGTTGTCTTTTTTTCGGTCATTAAATCCTGTATGATGGTGAAAAAAATCAGGTAGTACTTCTCAAGTATATTAGTATTGTATCATAAAATTAAAAGATGTACACCGATCTCAGTATAAACTGTGTGAAAACCTTGTTGCTTATTTTAATTTTTTCTTATTTGTAGATTTGTGCAATATATGCTACAGAACTGGGACTTCAGAAATAATCTGCCTTTCTGATAAAAAAATAACAAATGGTCACCAGAAAAACCTGAGCTACCACTTGCTGGAAAATCTGTAAACAGTATATTCAGTAAAGAAACTATTGAAAAAGTCAGGATCTGTGCAGCCTTTCATTCCCCAAAGGATGTAGTTCTGAGGAACAACTATCGCTTGGCTACAGTGTTTTTTCTTACAGTGGAATCAGAGGTTGGTCATCTCCAAGCTAGATGTATCTTTTAATCCAAATTAGATGACTGATGCTGATCCCCCTTCCTGCCCAGGGATAGGTATATTTACACAAGAAGGTTTTTAAATCCCTTTCTATAGCACTTCTTATCCTGTTCTCCATTCTGTCACACCATGCCACCACATCCTCAGAGACCTTTCAAATCAACCACTTTGAATGTCTATGCTTTCTGGATTGTCCACCTCAAAAAGTAACTTGAAAACAGTAGGTGTTTTTATTTTGCTCACTGGAACAAATGAACAGTAATCTCTCAATAGCTCACGCTTGATACACAGCAGAATTATTGCCTTATTGGCAATATTTCCTACAATGGGAAGGGCCAGCACAGGCCATTTTAGTATTTATCAAACCCTACTGTAATGAATTTCTTCTAGGCTGAATTAAAACGGAAAGTACTGTAAACAGCAAATGCAAGGTAAAGTGAAAGCTTCTAGGCTGACATCTCTAACCAGGACATTTAAAAATACGGTGGAATGGAGTGCAAATCAATCAACCTAAAGAGTAGAAAAGTTTATTGGAGAATACAAATGTGGAAAGGCAAGGAAGGGAGGAAGGGAAGGAAGGGAGGAAGGGAAGGAAGGGAGGAAGGGAAAGAAGGAAGGGAAAGAAGGGAAAGAAGGGAGGAAGGGAGGAAGGAAGGGAGGAAGGAAGGGAGGAAGGAAGGGAGGAAGGAAGGGAGGAAGGAAGGGAGGAAGGAAGGGAGGAAGGAAGGAAGGAAGGAAGGAAGGAAGGAAGGAAGGAAGGAAGAGAAAGAAAGAGAGAGAAAGAAAGAAAGAGAAAGAAAGAGAAAGAGAAAGAGAAAGAAAGAGAAAGAAAGAGAAAGAAAGAGAGAGAAAGAAAGAGAAAGAAAGAGAAAGAAAGAGAAAGAAAGAAAGAAAGAAAGAAAGAAAGAAAGAAAGAAAGAAAGAAAGAAAGAAAGAAAGGAAGGAAGGAAGGAAGGAAGGAAGGAAGGAAGGAAGGAAGGAAGGAAGGAAGGAAGGAAGGAAGGAAGGAAGGAAGGAAGGAAGGAAAGCTGGTAGCTGACAAAAACATAAAAAGGTTACAGCTGGAAAAGCAGGTGGGGAAACCTTTCTACAGTGGCACCACGGTGTATTCCAAAGCACGCTATTACGCCAGATACAAAGAAACCTACAATGGTACAATAGTGCTGAGTGTTGCAAAAATGGCTTCAGAATACTTGTAATTAAAGATCACGTTCATCAGATGTCTCCCCCATCGAAAGTAACTACATGGAAGCTTCTAGAAACCAGGATGCTGAAATCTTGGCTGTACTATAAGTTACTATTGATTCAGTTTGCTTGAATTGTGTTTGCTCTCGATCTTTACATAAATGTTTGGATTAATAATCATGTCGTGTAAAGAAGTTTGGTCTTAACTATGCATTTTTTTTTTTTTTTAACATGAGATACCAGTAGATGATCTTAAAAAGGTAGTAGTCCAGAATTCAATCAACAGAAACTAAATTCGGTTCTAAATTGTAAAACTGCTTTTGTTCTTCACAGTAAGCCAAAACCAGTTTTAAATCAATTTACCCTCAATGTTGACAGCTGCTAAAAATGCATCTCCAGAGTTCATTTTGCTCGCAGATACTTTCTAACTCTGCCTAAATACAGTGATTCTTTATAAGGATAAGCTCAGTTATGTATACTGGATAAGAATTATAAAAAATTACGTACCATTTTGCTCCTGCTTTCAAATTTAGATGCATTGAACATACCAGAGAGCCATTTTGTGCATCAGAATATGACCCTGGCTCAATAAACGGTCGTCATCTGTTTAAGCCAGAAAAAGGCAATCTGGGGCTACTTAATAGGGACTACTTATTCTAAACAATACTAGACTTTCTCATAAACCTTTTTTATATCTTTTGTGTAGTAAGCTATATATGATTTGTACTTTTTAATTATTGCAACTTCCTTCTCTTTAATGAACTTCTTCATTTCATTCATCATTTTAATACTACCAGTGATCATAAAATGCCAGTTCCATAAACAAACTCTACAACTTTAGTATCATAAATCTTCCACAACCTAGTTTTGATGGCATGGTATCCTACTAAAATATTTAACGTGCTAAATTCTGTTATTTCGTTAAAAATGTTTTGTAGCTTCTAGTCAAATGTCAGAAACATGACATCAGTTAATAAGCTTTGTTCAGCTCAGATTCAGAGCTCTCTTTTAAGCCCCTAAAATAACCAAAATATTGTAATACCTTATTTGGTTAAATTTAAAACCAATAATTCATAACAGTGAATTCTAAGATCTTTTTGATATTCTGTATCATTATGCTGGGCAGTATAAGGGTCTAAAACAACACTGAGAACTGACTACAGATATTATTATCTAAGATTGTATTTTTTAAAACTGAAACGGGAGATCCTTTCAATTTGCCAGGCAGCCCATTCACTGCATCCAGATATTTATCAAACCACTATCTGTAAGTTGGTGAAAAAACAGCGTATTCTGAGAATGCTTTTTGACCCATGGTTTGTACCAACTGCTATTATAAACACATTTATAAAATCCAGGGCAGAAGTCTACTTACTATCTTACAATCAAGAGAATCTCTATTAAAAATGTATGGGGAGAAAAGGAAACATAGCTTCCTGCACGAAACCCACTTTGGCTTCAGTCACTTGATATTTGTTTGTTCTCTGTGCGCTGTACAAAATTACTGAAGCACACAGAAATGACACTTTGCCCTTGGGTGCAATGGAATGACAGATTAACTGAGTAAATGGGAAACTTGGAGCTTCCTCCAAAGGGAAAAAATAAGCTACTTAAATATTTTGAAAGCCTTTTCAAGTGTCAGCTTTTTTTTTTTTTTTTCCTTTCTCAAATCAAGAGAGTAATTATTTAGTGAACCAACTTGAGTCTCTTAAAAAAGTAGGGAGCTTGAAGGAAATGGGTGGGACATGGAACTTGATTAGTTCACCCACAGCTGTGACCGCCTTCATAACCACCTGATTTTAACCTAAAGCTACACAAGTCTCTTGCTTGTGTAAGTAAAGACAAGTTGCATCATCAGCTGATGCATCAGAATGCATCTTTCTGTTGCAACACAGATGAAACCACTAACTGTGCTGCACCTCCAGAAATTAAATATATTTTATAATATATTTTCACCCTTGACCGTAACTTAAGGGGCCCTTATAAAGCACAGTAAAAGAAGAGTCAAATTTCAGTTAAATCAGGCTGCAGGCTCATACCAATTTACAATTTCTATAGGAATTAAAGACAAACTGGAATAGCTCAATGCTAATATAGGGTTTTGTTGCAGTCAAATACCTACCTAGTATTCACTAGCAATGGCACAGAGCAGAGACTCAACCTCTTATCCCTGAATTAAAGAACCTCCTTTGAGCAATTTTAACATTTCACAAGGGATGCTGTACAACATCTGAGTGTTTCCCAGTTTCAATTATGTAATTTTTTTTTTCTGTTCTCTTTTAGGTTACATTTTGTAGATATTTGTTACTGAAGAGGAATATTTTGTTCTCTTTTCAATTTATATATTACACACCTTTCATCAAAGCAAATAACAAATTTAAACCCTTACCTCTGAGAACAAAGTCAAAACCTTAAACTTAGGATGGATCAGAAATATTAATTTATTGAGCTCACTGATCAAATGAGCAAATTAAAGAAATAGGAAACACCACTTGCATTGTAGTCTCCTGGTTTCATTTTAAGCAGCTATTTTGAAAGGGAAGCAGATGATAATGTCAAGGTCAACAAGACTCATGCAAGAACTCACTTTTTTTTCTGAGGAAAGTATGTATGTCTTTTGTATAGCACAGGAAAATTAAGAAATGGTTTTATTTAGTTGCCAGAATTTTTTTAGAGAATAGAAAGCATAGGTGTTATAGCACTGTGAGCCAAATGTGAAAAAAGCAGCTTAAACTAAAGACAGTGGAGAACAGCAGAAAGAAATCCTGAGACACTTCTTCATACAACTAATGTTCCACACTTAGAGAAAACTGGAGCTTCAGTAAAAATATTAACATGAAACAACACTCCCAGAGCACTCATGAGATAATGATAACAGCTTAGTCTTCCCAGACAAAAGCAAGATGGAGCTGCGAGGATAAGTGAGGGTATATGTTAGGATACACTTTTAATTCATGTGCATTGAAAAATGCTGACATGTGTTAAGGACAATCTATAGCTAACAACAGACTTTCCTTAGGCAGACAGGTTTAACCTCCCCTATGAAGAACGGCCAAGAGAGTTGGGGTTGTTCAGCAGGGCCTGTAATGACATGACATGGGTCAACAGTTTTCAACTGAAGAAGGGTAGATAGGACATAAGCAAGAAGTTTTTCATGATGAGGGTGGTGAGACCGTGGAACAGGTTGCCCAGACAAGCTGCAGATGCCCTATTCCTGGAAGTGTTCAAGGTTGGGTTGGGCAGGGCTTTGATCTAGTGAAAGATGTTCCTGCCCATGGCAGGGGTGGTTGGACTAGATGATTTAAAGGTCCCTTCCAACTCAAACCATTCTAGGAGTCTATGATTGTATGATAGTTCTACTACCTTGAGACTAAACAGTTGCCTCATTGAAGTTCTGGTATGGAGCTGAAGGTTTGAAGTCAACAGATGCTGATTGTTGAGGCGCCAACACAACTACGAGGTTCCTGGGCACTGAGGTGCTTTTTTGAGGGGTGGTGATGATAAGGCTACATGGCTAAACCTCTTGCAGCTTGGCTGTAATGGAAGTCTATCAAATCTGAAATAGCATAAAGAGGATCAACAGATAATGACTGACTACTGTCATTTTTTAATATATGGGGCATCAGATTAAAGTAGCTGATAAGAGGTACAAAACTAAAGTTCTTTTGCACAATGTTGAAGATACCAAAATCTATACTCCTTCAACAGGTAACTAGGCACATGTGCAAAAGAAAGATCCATCATAGGCTAGTCAACACAAATATGAAACTTTGGGCTCACCAAGTCCCTAATCCTTAAACTGCTGGTGGCTGGGAGAAGATTTTGGAGCAGTATCTCATTGTGTCCTTTGCCCCAGTCCTATATTTTTCCCCATGGTAGTTGCTGTTCTTCAGGTCTGAAGAGAGGACACAGCATGTCAGGCTAAATAGACTTTTAACCTGGTAAGATAGGGTTGTCATTATATTAGCAATGTCAAGCCACTGTTCCACCAGATGGAACTTTCCAGTGCCAAACCCAACTTAAAGACTTCCCAACCATATCCAACCTATTCCTCTCAGGCTGTGTCACAGTGAAGACAACTTTTTGTTGCAATGAAACAAGAGGGTCTGCATGATGGAAGAGGCAGACTGTAACTAACGTTAACTTCTTTTAACTACTCCATTATAGAACACCCTGTATTATGAAACCGTAGAGTCAGAATTCACCAGCAAGCAAAAGCCAAGGGTCAGGCAGCAGGAAACTAGAGGAGAAGCTGTGAGTATGTGTCCTCGTACTGAGGTTAAAAAATAAACCCATGGTACACAGGACAGGCTGAAAAGGCAGCAATGGCGTTTCAGGCAAGGAAATTGCCTGCTGTTTGTTCTTCCTGCATTCACAAAAAATATGCTTTCTGTATCCTGTTTGTTAATAAACAGAAGATCATTAAAGAGACAGTTGACTCTCATAATCCGTTTCACCTCCAAGCAGAAGCAGCTTGGCAAGGGTCCAAATATTTGCCTGAGTAATTTTGCCATGAGGCGGCAGAAATTTCCAGAACATGAACAATGAGTCAGATATAGTCTTCCATTAGGAAAAAGGCATTAAAAAAAAGTTAATAATCATACAGTGATGCAAAGAAATAAAAATAACCAAATAATCAGTATGTTTTTCATTTCTCTTTTTCCTCATTTTCAGACCAGTGGTTTTCAATGGTCCTCAGTGCTTCAAAACTATCTCAGAAGAGTACAGCCCATCGTATTGTAAATAAAATCCTGCTGACAAGAAGCTTATTTTTCTTAGTGTTCTTTCCTAGACCTCCATGGATTTGTCTACTGACTGTGAGCATCCAAGGATCATAGGGTAAAAAAGCCTTGGAAAACAGAAGACTGGCTGATTGACTTCCATCAGGCATCAAATTATCAGGGACAGAAAAACAGTAAATACTACACAAGCTATCTTAATTTATGTTGCTAAAATTTGATTCTGACACTTTTCAGATTTGTTGTTCAACTGCTAATGGAAAAGCCCACAGGCAAAGCAGAAGACACAATTCTGGCAGTCTTTTTTCATCATAATTATCTAATCAAATCTTTGCTCATTCATTCATTGATATTTTTCAACATATAATGAAGACACTGCTAAAATACTGCACCCAGAAGCTTCCTCATCCTACCTGCTACAAAAAAAAATAAACCAAGATAATTGTTTTGAACTTTGGGTGTTTCATACTGAAAACTACAGTACAGTGAGGATAACGTAAGATTTCCCGTTCTGTACATAAGATTGACTAACTAATCTAGAAAATAATTTTAGAAAATAATTCCTAGCTGTGCTGATTTTGACTGGGGTGGAGTTAATTTTCTTCATAGTAATTAGTATGGGGCTACGTTTTGGATTTGTGTTGGAAACAGTGTTGGTGACACAGGAATGTTTTCATTACCCCTGAGCAGTGCTTACACAGAGTCAAGGCCTTTTTCTGCTTCTCAGCCCACCCCACCAGTGAGTAGGCTGGGGATGCACAAGAAGGCTTGAATGAGGAGGGCGATAATATCAGGCTTGCCCATGACAAGCTGTGGGATGACATGCCAATGTTAGAGGGACAGGATGCTAGCAAGGGCCCTCAGCCTGTTGCTCTGAGACATGCTGGTTCCACCGCGGCGCACTTGAAGACTTACAGAGTTGATCCAGGGATTCCTGAGGTAAGAGAAGCCAACAGGAAAACACCAGTGAAACACCTTAAAGAGATTAATGGATGTTCCTCAAAGGTGATACAGCCAACAGCTCAGCTGAAGTGCCTCTACACCAATGCACGCAGCATGGACAATAAACAGGAGGAGCTGGAAGCCACTGTGCTCCTAGAAAGCTATGACCTAGTTGCTATTACTGAAAATTGGTGGGTTGAATCCCATGACAGGAGTGCAGCTATCGATGGCTACAGGAGGTTCAGAAGGGACAAGCGAGGAAAGAGGGGCAGAGGCACTGCCCTCCACATCAAGAAATGGATAGAGTGTGAAGAGCTGTCCCTGAAGAATAGCCACAAGCAAGCTGAAACCTTATGGGTAAGAGTTAGAGACAGAGGCAACAAAGGGAACCTTGTGACCAGTGTCTACTACAGGCTGCCCAATCAAGGGGAGCCTATTGACAAAGCCTTCTTACTCCAGCTACAGGAGGCATCAGGCTCGCAGGCTCTTGTCCTGCTGGGGGACTTCAACCACCCTGACATCTGCTGGAAAAGTAGCACGGTGAGCTGTAGCCAACCCCGGAGACTCCTTGAGTGCAGTGAGGATAACTTACTAAGCCAGGTAACAGACAGCCCTACCAGAGGAGACGCGATACTGGACCTGATGATCACCAACACGATTGAGCTAATTGGTGATGTCAAGATTGGAGGCAGCCTGGGCTGCAGTGATCATGCACTGGTGGAGTTTGCAGTCCTGAGGGATATGGGTCAGGGGAAGAGTAAAGTCATGACCCTGAATTTTAGGAAAGCAAACTTCCAGCTCTTCAAAGAGTTAGTCAATAGGACCCCCATGGAAACTGCCCTCAGGGACCAGGGAACAGAACAGAGCTGGCAGATCTGTAAGGATGCTTTCCACTGAGTGTAAGAGCTCTTGATCCCCAGGTTTAAGAAATCAGGAAAGCAGGGCAAGAGACTGGCATGGCTGAGTTGAGACCTGCTGGTCAAGCTAAAGGGCAAGAAGGAAATGCTCAGGCAGTGGGAGCAGGGACAGATATTCTGTGTAGACTATAGGGATGTTGCCTGGATGCACAGGGATGGGGTCAGAAAAGCCAAGGCGTGGCTGGAGCTGAACTTGGCAAGGGATGCAAAGAATAATAAGGGCTTCTACAGGCACGTCAATGAGAAAAGGGACATCAAAGAAAGCATACACCCCCTGATGAGCAAGACTAGCAAACTGATAACAACAGCCGAGGAGGAGGTTGAGGTACTCAACAACTTTTTTGCCTCATTCTTCACTGGCAGACTCTCTCCCCACACCCCTTGAGTGGATGGACTGCAAGGCAGGGACTGGGGAAAAAAGTCCCTTGCACTGTAAGACAAGATCAGCTTCAGGCCCACCTGAGGAACCTGAACATAACTCTATGGGACCTGACAAGATGCATTGCAGAGTCCTGAGGGAATTGGCTAATGTAGTGCTGATATAGTTGCCAAGCCACTCTCCAAGATACGTGCAAAGTCATGGCAGTCAGGTGAAGTCCCTGGTGACTGGAAAAAAAAGGGAAACACTGCACCCATTTTTAAGAAGGGTACAAAGGAGGATCCTGGGAACTACTGACCTGTCAGCCTCAACTCTGTGCCTGGGAAAATCAAGGAATAGATCCTCCTAGAAGCTATGCTAAGGCACATGGGGGACATGGAGGTGATTTGAGACAGCCAGCATGGCTTCACCAAGGGTAAGTCCTGCCTGACCAACCTCGTGGCATTCTATGATGGAGTGACTAGAACAGAGGACAAGGGAAGAGCTATGGATGTCATCTGTTTGGACTTCTGTAAGGCCTTTGACACAGTCCGCCCCAACATCCTTCTTTCAAAATTGAAGAAATATGGATTTAATGGGTCGACTGTTTAGTGGATGAGGCATTGGTTGAATGGTTGCATCCAGAGGGTAGTGGTCAACAGCTCAATGTCCAGGTGGAGATCAGTGACAAGTGGTGTCCCTCAGGGGTCCATACTGGGACCAGTACTGTTCAGTATCTTCATGAATGACACAGACAGTGGGATCAAGTGCAACCTCAGCAAGTTTGTGGATGATACCAAGCTAGAGTGGTGCAGTTCACGTGCCTGAGGGACAGGATGCCATCCAGGGGGACCTGGACAGGCTTGAGAAATGCACGAAGGCATTTAACAATTTAGAGCTGAAAAAGACCTTCTGTGTTTGCGAGCTTCCCTGGTTTCCTTCCACTCTGTCAGCTGGCCTAATAAAAAGATAGAATCTCTGTCTACACAAATGTATTTTTAAAAATCTACCATATCTCTTTTTTGTTTCTCTCAGAGGGTTTTGATTGGGGTTGTTTTGCTGGAGTTTTTTCAAATTAGATCCAAGTTATATCAAATGTGAGACCCCACCTGAAGTACCGTGTCCAGCTCTGGGGCTCCCAGCACAAGACAGACATGGACCTGTTGGAGCTGGTCCAGAAGAGGGCCACAAAAACAATCAAAGGGCTGGAGCACCTCTGCTATGAAGAAAGGCTGAGAGAGTTGGGGTTGTTCAGCCTGGAGAAGAGAAGGCTCCAGGAAGACCTTATAGCGGCTTTTCAGTACTTAAAGTGGGCTTATAAGAAAGATGGGGACAAAATTTTTAGCAGGGCCTGTTGTGATAGGACATGGGGTAATGGCTTTAAACTAAAAGAGGGAACATTTAGACTAGATATAAGGAAGAAATTTTTTACAATGAGGGTGGTGAAACACTGGCACAGGTTGCCTAGAGAGGTGGTACATGTGCCACCCCTGGAAAGGTCAGGCTGGGCAGGGCTCTGAGCAACTTGATCTAGTTGAAGGTGTCTCTGCTCATTGCAGGGGGGTTGGACTAGGTGACCTTTAAAGGTTTGTTCCAACCCAAATTATTCTAAGAAGGTGGGAGGGGACACAGCTGGGACAGTTGACTCCAACTGACCAAAAGGATATTCCAGATCATATGATGTCATGCTCATCATATAAATCTGGAGGAAGAAGAACGAATGGGGCGGGAGGACATTGGAGTGATGGCATTTGTATTCCCAAGTCACTGTTACACGTGATGGAGCCCTGCTTTCCTGGAGATGGCTGAACACTTGCCTGCCGATGGAAAGCAGTGAATGAATTCCTTATTTTGCTTTGCTTGTGTGCACGGCTTTTGCTTTACTTATTAAACTGTCTTTATCTCAACCCACGAGTTTTCTCACTTTTACACTTCTGATTCTCTCCCCCATCTCATGAAGGGGGAGTGAGTGAGCAGCTGTGTGGTGCTTAGCTGCTGGCTGGGGTTAAACCACAACACTAGCAAAGATTTCAAGCTTCAAACTATTGATATTTTTGGTCTCATATGCCGTTGTGGTTAGAGCTAGCATAAAGAGGAAAAAAATGAAAGATGTATCAAAGTGGTGATATGGGTACATGTTCAGGGAAAAGTGACTGAAAATAATAGACTGATCCCCCCCAAGTTGATAACTTAAATATCATAGCAGAGGAAAAGAAGATGTTAAAGAGTTTAAGAACAGGGGAAGGATGAAGTGCAGGCCATCATCAAATATTACTCTTATGGTGCTTTTCTAAATGGTATTTTTCTAAACTAAAGGAAATTTGCCTACAGCTTCATGTTCATAGAGCTTGATGGGAAGAAATCCGGTTCAGTTTCATAATGAGAACCAGGGGAAATGAAAAGAGATGAGTTCTTTATTAAAACTTACATCTACTGACAGGACCTCTGTCACACCACCTGCACTGCTGATTACTAGAAACATATCCTGGCCCAAAGAAAAATGCCTCAAGAAATGTTTACACCTCAGTGTGTGACAGAAAAATCTTGCAAAGATCTTTCAGAAAAAAACGCTGCCACTAATTTAAGGAAAGTCAACTTTTCCCCCTGCAAAGGCTGGATCCAGCATTCAACAGGAAAAGCTGGCAGGAATGGAAAAAACCCCAAAACACCACCAGAACTCCTTCAACAAGCAGCAGAAACAAGATACTATCAAACTAAAGGTTCTCTTGTCATGCTTTATACATTTTCAGGACAAGAAATGGTGCTTTGTCATAGACACAAATAGATACTTTTTATGCTGGGACAGGACACATGCTTTCCAGAAAGCTTTGGGTCTGAGGAGACTTTGGGTGTGAGCAGGCTTCCTCTCTGCTTTGTGCCCTCCTGCACTGGGGGTGGGGAGCACAATCCATATTTTTATCAGGATGCTACATCAGTGCTCTATAAGAGCACTTATGAGAGCTCTTATGGGACATCTCCCTCAGTCAACCTCCAAGTGTCTTGCTTCCACGTTACTTGCTGCAGAAAGGGAAGCTGACTTGCCCAGAGCTCACTCAGACCAACAAGAGCAGAGCAGCTAACAAGACAGTCGAAGGCGCTCTCTCTCCAAAAGAGTTGAGCTTCAGCCCCACGCAATACTAGTTTTCAGGTGGGTCAGACATACCAGGACAAAAGACATCCCTCCAGGTCTGGATGGAGGCAGACAGAGGTCGGCCACCATGAGACGAGATCTGTGTAGATCTGCTAACATGGTGCTGATTTTCAGATAGGAAGGATGATGGGGAGGTAGGATACCTCTCCTGAGCCCAGCCTGGCACTGGCAGGGCTCCTCATACCATACCTTACGAGTACCAGCTGCGAGGCTCCGGTGTAATGATCCCGGCACCATTCTCTTAATACTTACTGGTATTTCTTTTGCCACACAGGGGCCCCCATTTTTTTTTTTTTTTTTTATTTAGGGGTAGAAAGGGAATATGTAGGTAAAAAGCAGTTGTTTCTGACAACTGTACTGGTTAAGCATCTTAAGAGCAAGCACAGAACGATTCACAGTATTTAAAAGGTTTTCACAAGTATTTCTCAAAGTGTTTTTCATTGCAGTTTAAATTTATGTACAGTACAATTGCATGGACAAGGAGGGCAATGGTAACTGCATTGTTTGATGGTCACCTTTTTTTTTGGTGCAATGAAACACATAAATCCTATTATATTAAAGAAAAGGCAGCGTGAAGGGAGAGGAGATTAAACCTGTAGAGACCAGATGGCCTTTTTTCATAAATTATGAGATCATAAGCAACATTTAACTCAGTCTCCGGTGGATAGGTACTGAATAGCTTTCACTGCCCTTCCCAAAATCAGCCAGCCTTACAAAAAACAGCCTGTGGTTGAGGGATTCAGCCAAAAGGTTTCTTCTGAAGTTTGTACAGTCTTGCTACACAACAATTAGAGGTGTTTCAAAAAAACCTTTGCATAAGCAAGAATGACCACTGAACTGGCTCCCTCTAGCACGTTTCCAAAATTCTGCATCTAAAGCCATATAGCAGAGAAGAGAGGAATCGGCAACTGCTTGCACATAGGAGTTTCTTTTTTCACATTTGTAGCAGCAGCTGCCTACAGAGCGCTCAGGGGAATTGAACTCATCCGACTCCCTGCCTTTCCACATCCTCAGTGGACCTACACTGCCGCAACTCCCTAGTCAGACAGACTCCTGAGACCTAGATCAAATGAGTAGTCGAAGGATCTGTGCTATTTGAACAAGAGTGGGAGTGCACGTGAAATTAGTGAATGTTCAAACTGAAGGAAACACCGACAGTATAATACCACTAAAAGGGACAGAAAGTGAAGAAATTATTTTATAAAAATACTCAATATTAAGCATGTAGGATTCTTAGAGCATTGCCCCAGTCCTTCCCCATACTGCCAAAATAGCCTAGAGCAACTGAACAAGATCCTCCAGGAAAGACAAAACACAGCCTGGACGAATATTGGCATCACTAACAAGTAGGTTCAGTCACTTCTGGATCCAAGTATGATAAGGCACAGAGGAAAAAACAGTAAAGGACTGCCCTTATAAACTACAGATTTAATAAGAGCACAAGACAATGTAATAAGGGAAAAAATAAGATGGTCTCTTAATACACATTTAGGGTGCATACAGTGCTTTGCTGACTATCAGTGATAACCTAGCAACCATCTAAGTTTAATGTGATAGAAGTTATAGATCTATTTTATGATAGAGGCAACTGTTGAGGAGGGATGTGAAGAAGGATAAGATGCTTGGATGAAACATAGCACTCCAAACATTATATAGATACATAACCTAACAGCAACTCCTCCTGTAAACCGCAGTGTAAAACACAGTGTAAGATAATACAAGAAACCCCTTAAATCAGTGTAAACGAACATTTATTGAAGCATACATAAAAGGCACAGAGAAGTTAGACCATGCTCGACTTTAGTTATGGCAGCAGCAAATATGAGCACCAGAAAAAACTAGAGTCAGAATGAGAAATGAGAGAAAATTGTGATGCACTGAAGGGAGCAAATGATCCTGACAGATGAAAACCAAGAGATTTGTTTGCCTTTTAATTTTTTTTTATTAGTAACTGCTATGTTTTGGCTGCATATAGATTAAAGGATTTGAAATATGTAACATCTCTCTGCATTATACAGATAAAGAAATGTTAATATTAATGAAGACAGAAGAAGAGTTCTGCTCTCATGTTCCTCCCCATACATTGTTAATGTAGATTACCACTTGCATATGGGAGGAGTTATTTTCTATACACAGTTTCCAAAAATGATAGAATCATAGAATCATTTTGGTTGGAAAAGATGCTTAAGATCATTGAGTCCAACCATTAACCTAGCACTAACAAACCCACCACTAAACCATGTCCCTAAGCACCACATCTACACACCTTTTAAACACTCTGAGGGATGGTGATTTCACCACTTCCCTGGGCAGCCTGTTCCAATGCTTGACAACCCTTTCTGTGAAGAAATTTTTCCTAACATCCAACCTAAACCTCCCCTGGAGCAACTGGAGGCCATTTCCTCTTGTCCTATCACTTTTTACTTAGGAGAAGAGACCGATCCTCACCTTGTCACAACCTCCTTTCAGGTAGCTGTAAGAGACCGATAAGGTCTCCCCTCAGCCTCCTTTTCTCCAGGCTAAACAAGCCCAGTTCCCTCAGCTGCTCCTCACAAGATTGTTTCTCTAAACCCTTCACCAGCTTTGTTGCCCGTATTTGGATGTGCTCCAGCACCTCAATGTCTGTCTTGCGTAGGATGTAAGACATCCCAATAGCTGGGCAACCAGCTGACAATCCTCAGTGTTCAAATTTAAGGTCCTGACTACAAATATAACTATTAAAAAACCCCACAAAAGTATGGATTCATACTGCTGCCATAGTATCCGTCTTTTTCAAATAGAAAAGATGCAAATATCTTATTTGCATTATTCTTCAATCATTTTACCGCATGTTTAATATTTAAACAAAAGTTCTTTTTATGTATTTCGGTGAGAAAATGTGGGGGGTTTTGATTTTTTTCTGGGGCAGACTCCTTGAAATTCATAGGTTTCCAGATCAAGCCTGAAAGTTAATGCAGTTGTCATATACAAGTACACTAATTTTATGTGACTCTCACACGAGAAAAATACATTTAATTATGGTAAATTCTGAAACTATTTCTTTCATTTTCTTCCTTACCTTTCTAGCTCTCAGTCAGAAACAAACTGAATATTTGCACTGTGGGATTCATGTATCCCACTGTCACAAGGAACCTTTTTAAGAAACAATGCAAAACCAGTAAGATTTCTAAGACGCCCAGGATTTCTTACATATTTACTTTCTCTGTTCCTTCTTTCTGATACAAATGTGTCTTCCTCCAGTGAAATCTCAAAGATGCACTAAATTTGTCATGGCCTTCACTTACTCTTTGATTTTAAGCCATCCAAGTATAGAAAAAAAAAAAAGTACTTACATGGAATGACATTCGTGCCTTAGCAGAATGTCAGCACAGGGCTTTTATAATGCCTAAGAAAGAGGGATTGGTACTTAAGAACAAATTTGCTTCATTCAGTGGCAATGAAAGTACTAAACCATGGAGACTGACTATTTTAATCAACACTCCTGACCAGGGCTTGTGTCAATCAATGTTCAGACCACATTATATTTGCTGTGATCCTGCCATTCTCCTTTTACATGAGGAACTGGGGTTGTTTTCTCATTATTCCAGATATGAGGATCGTATAACCCCTGATTTTCTTTGGGAAATGGGCTCTCCCAATCTGTTTTCAGTTTGCAAAGGTGAGTTACCAAGGAAAAAGCACTCCTAAGGTGTATTAACAAGTTTATATGCATGTAATTTAGGTGGCAATTATTAACATTTAAACTAACCTTAATTATTTCATCCTTATACACTTGCTGGCTCCAAACAATTTGCTCTGTCCGTATGTTAGTTTGATCCACTTATCAAACATTTTAAACAAGGCACTTTTCACAAAAATGGAGGTTGAGTGCATACAGAGGACAAAAAGTTGTAGAACAAATTGTTAATGAGGCAAGAAGTTTTCTTTTCTCTTTTTTAGCTTTGCTACCTCTCCAGGGCTTTCCTAGTTCTCAGCCTATGGCAGTGTGGTATCACTCCCCCACCTCTATTTTCACTGACTATGTGTTCCAGATTATGTTTTCCTATGCATAGTAATTTGAAGTTGCAGAGTAACATTATTAATTAATAATTACCCATCTCAGAAGTTATTATCTAATATTTTCATAATTGATTAATCACAACATAAGTTCTACTGTGAAGTGGAAACAAAGTAGCTGTGCTTTGAAAAAGCTCTCTGATTACATCCGTATAAAACAAGACAGTCTTTGCTCGCATAAACTTTCTTGCTTATTAACTTGCATGACACATGCACACTCATTCTTGCTCTGCATGATTCAGTGACTCTGAATTTTAACAGTCCCTTTAGGTAGAATCACTGTAGAGAAACCGATTTAAGAAGCAGAATAAAAGTCAGTGAACAGTGGTAGAACTCAAGGAATTACAGCTGATACTTTGACTGAAGGATTTCCTCAAAAACATGCAGTGTATCAAGACTGCATGCATTCATCAAGAATGTATTCTTGATACAAAGTCTACAAAACATCTCCCAGAAATTAAAATAGTTATTATAAAATAACCTTTAAAGATTTGTGGCTTTTGAAGAAGACTGACAAAACAACAATAGCAATTTACTTTGAATTTACATTTAGAGTTGTTAGAAGGCTTTACCCTGCAAGTAAATGTTATCAAGCTGTCCAATTAATTCCTTAAAGACCACCAGAGTATCATTAGTTGCATGAAACAGTAAAAAGTAGGTTCTTATTTTCACTGGAAATGGAGCATCGAGACAATAAAGGTCACGTATTTAATCCCTAATCTGACAGAAAGTCAATATGAAAAGGCTCTGTGTCACTTTTCCTCCTCGTTGAGTTTATTCACTGTAGTTATCCAGTAATTATTTTCACTTGATTTTTTTTTTTTTTAATAAACACATTCTACAAGTATGCATTTAACGTAGGACTTGTGAAAGGGCTAAATATAGCAGCAGGCATGTTGCCTGTTTGCACGTTGCAGAAGTGTAACATTTGGTATCCAAACTGTGATGATATGGAAAACAGGAAGGAGAGAGTGGATTAGAAAGGATTAGGCACTGCAATCTAAATAAGACACTATACATAATATACCCGTATACATTACAGGTATAATACCTGTATAATACCTGTAAATCCTTTTTTCTTGCCTTTCTGCCAGTTCAGAGTTTAAAAGTAACCTGTGCTTGAGTTCTTAGAAAACAGATACAAACAAAATAAATACCAAGTTAAAAATGAAAAAGTAGGATGCCTTTACCTATGCACAAATGAATATTTTGTGATGGCGGGTCAAGAATTATAACAGTTATAGTAGTTACTAAGTGTGCACACAAACTGCTGAGGTGTCCTGGTTTCAGGCCCAAATTACAAAGTTGTACTGTATTGAGTAAACAATTCATGAGAGCTTTAGCATGTTATCACACAGGTTTTGCTCTATAATGGAAACAGAAAAAGCATCAATAAGAAAAATCCCAGTCTAAAAATATTAATAATGAAATCCTAACTCTACGGAACGCAGTTTCCCAGACAGAGGTAAATTTCTCCATGACAATGGTGTAACGCTTCGCATGAACCTTCGCATGCCTCGGCTTTTCTAGTATAAAAGTCCAGAAAAAAAGGAATCTTTTAAGTGAAAGCAGAGCAAACTTCACGACCCACCACAGCCTCCTCCCCAGCACCCTGCAGATCCATCCCAAGGCCTATGAAGCACTTACATCCCACTTCAGCTATAATTTGAATAACACATTCTGTCAAGTTATTCAATTTTCAGAACAAATCATACATCAGGTATTTGGTAGTAATATTTCCAACTGGAAATTAAAGTGGTCTGCAAACTCCCAGCTAGTTACACAAATGTTATAAAAACTACATGTAACAGTTTTTCATTAATGTAAAAGGTGACATTATGAATTTAAGAGGGATGATTACATACAACCACAAGAGCATACCCTGCCTTGTAGGTTCTTCGGCCTATTAATATTCTGGGTTAAGAAACAGTTTGTTGTACTTCTGAAAACTGCCGGACTTCCACTTCTGTACATTAAGTTATCTTTTGTGAAGAAGCATATTTAAAAAATACCCCCCCCGAAGTCCAGCTCGTCCTCTATTATAAATAGACTTTCTCTTGTTAAACAGGAAATGTAGGTTTCCTTTTAAAAACTGTTTTCTTGCATAAAAAGGCAACCCTGAATTCTGTTACCTAACAGGCTGAAGCGATGGCAAATGCTCTGGTCTTCTGCAAACCCATTTCTCCTGTCCCTATAATCCAGGCCAGGCGACTTTCTTGCCATTAGGTCTGGTTACAGGACAAATTTCATAACCCAGACAATCTTTTTCCAGGGGAAGAATCATCTCTACTGGGATGAAGTCAAAAGCGAGTAGAAAAAAGCATTTGCTGCTAGACACAAGCAGTTCAAGGAGGCTCTCCTGCGAACAGAAAGGGCTGGGGTGACTGGTAGCACTTAGTTCCTACTCCTTAACTCCTGAAAAGGCAGGAGGATGGAAAGGAGAAAGAATGCAGAACAGGTAAGTATTTTACAGACTTTCACGCCAAGGGGAAAGTACATCAATAAAATGCCTACCAAACATTTTCCTCTTCTCAAAAGCAGAAAAAAATACACAGGAGAGACACCTCATTGCAGAAAAACCCTGTTGCTTAAACCACGCAGAGGAGAAAGAAGACATCTGAAGAATACTTTGTAGATGTTGGCATTTAATGTCACAAACCAGGGTTGACAAATGTACACCAGATACTAAAGTACAAGCCTTCTAGTACTTCACGCAGGCTAAAAACTAAGCAGAGCCACTTTTGGGTGGTTTCTTGTGCTGTTGTATCTCTTTATTCATTCAAGAATACATGGATGACCAAATTATGTATTGTAACTCTCATCGGAAAGCCACACACAACCAGAAATAAATTCTGGGCTTAACCAAATGTTCTCCTTTCAGCTGCTCTGCAAAAATAAGTCTATTATTAAATACCAGCAATTTAAAAGACTTTCATCGGGACTCATTTTTTTTAAAATTGGTCACCTAGTCTCAGCTCTTTGCCAGTGGTTCCTCTAGAGCTGTAAAGAGAGGGTCCCACCTGGAGGCAGGGGTGGGGGTTAATCGGTCCTCATCATTTCGGGATTTGGTCAAAAACATTCTTTGTTGTTGTTATTTCCACCGCCTAAAAACAGACTCTAGATAACTGTCTTAAACTAAACCAGTAACTTAGAACTGGTCACCTCAGGTGAGATGTACTCATACAGAGCACCCTGATAAATGCCACTTGTGGGAAGCATTTGAGAATGAGAATTGAGAATGAAAAGTAAAACATAACACTTATTAAAGAGCATCCATAACACAGCAAAATAAACTTATGACTGATATTAAATGGTCATTTCAGAATTGGTGCAATAGGTAGTACCATCATGTTTTAACAAAAAAAAAAAATTCATTTGTAGGAAAAGCTAAACAATATATGCATTGAAGAAAAATTATTATTTATAGATGTGATTATTATATTCCCATCAACTACAATCTCTGGGCAGCTGTACATAATTTAAATTGCAAAATAAATAACAGTATGCTATGCTAAGCAATAACATTCATCAATTACATTGCTGATTTTTCTAGCCCAATTTAACACTTATTCATCCTTAGCTAAATATATGATCCTTGACTGACCAAAGGAAAACAGTTTCTGAGCTAACCACCTTCCCAATGAGTACACGCCTCTCCCAGCCTTTACATTATACCCCCAAGCAGAAGTTCAGCTACAAAAGCTGAAAACAAAAATCACACCATTAGCATTGACACAAGCTATTTGTAGGTTAAGTGATGATGGCAGGTGAGAATTAATGGTGCTCAGCAATAGATTTCTTTCCCAGAGAATCCCACACGCTGTAGAACAAGCTCCTTTGGCTTTATCAAATAAAAGACTTCCTCAACCGTGAGCCCACAGTAACAGCACGGGAGACAACCGTGCCAAGAGAAATCAGCGATAGCAGAAACACTGTGTTAGCCGGGTCTTGTCAAACACCTGGATTTACTGGCATCAGTGGGAATAACCAAAGGCTGTTAGTGGCCCACTAAGTTTTCCCTGTTCCCTGGAGAGTAACCAGTGCAAACCCACGTCCAGTTCCCAGAAGTGGTTTGAACACCGTGGACTCCCCCCTTCCCTGATAGCGAAGAGGCATTGATGACACAAGCACCACCTGTTGTCCACAACAAAACTGCCTTCCTGAGACACCTACCTGGCATCTAAAATTGCCATAAAGAGTACATGTCTTGGTGATCCCTCCACTTTCAGGACCCTCAGATCACTCCTCACACTAGAGGAATATGGAGAAAACTAACTGCTCAATGTGTGAAATCAGGTACTATCATGATGACCAGAAGAGAAAAGTATAATAAACAGATTAAATAGGTTCTGCACTGAAATAATGCCTTCTTTTCCTAGCTATAAAGAGGTAGATTTTTTTTTATGATTAAAAAATAAATATATATCAGTATAGCTAGTGAGATTGTGGGATCTAAATAATATTTATTTAGACTGGGATATGAAAGTTCCAGCTTTCATAGATTTTGGGGGTTCAGGAGAATGACTAAACACTGCAGGGCAAACTGTTGAAGAGATTAAGAGAATTCATACAAGTTTATTCAGGAATTTCCAGACTAACGTTTGATATATAAATAATTCAAGTTTGAAAAATATGCCACAGATTTGCATTTTGTTTCCCTGAAAGAAGACAACATAGCATTCATGCCCCATACACCTTCCCTTGTTTTAGTTCCACTGTAGCTATGAAAAAGAGCATAAGCTAATATTTTGCATTTAAAAGGATAACCAAAACTAGTAATATTTCGAAGTCAGATTTTTTCCTCCTTTTGCACAGAGGTCCAGCTCCTCTACGGAAGGCATTTCATTTCGTAAAGTTAAAAAAGAACACTATATCACATCCCTGTAAAGACCAAAGCATTAAATTCATTCAAGATTTCTTCACAGAAAACAAATAGGTTTTCATTTCTCAGTCTGATGGACTGTGTAGCAGCAAAAATTATCAGTAATTATAACTATACAAATTATTCCACCAATCCTTTTCAATCATTCTAACCAAGAAGGATCCCTGAGGAAGTATCAAAATTGTTACGAAGAACCACAACATAATGATATGTTGCATATAATTAGTAAATCAAATGGAACTGCATGGGAGTCCGAACAGCTGTAATACAGGAAAGTAGTGATCTACTGATTCAATAAACTGCGTTTGTCATTCTCAATTTGTTTTACCGTTTGGATTTTAATTACAAATCAAGTACCTAATCTAAGCTGAAACCAGATAATTCAATTTATGCCAGGTATGTGTTTCCAGAAAGTAATCAATCTAACATTTAGAAAGAGGAAGAAAAAGGTTTTCTTTTCATTCATTATGATTAATTTGTTTAAATATGAGGAAAACACTGAGAAAATAAATACAATCAAAATAAAATAGCTGTACAGAGCTGTACATATAATGAGAGCTACTTAATATACGAAACATTTGATTTAGAATTTAAGAGCTAAAAAGTATTGGTATTACTGACTTTTTCTAGTTCCCTGACAGCTAACCAATTACTCAGAGAAGACATGCTACAAGCACACAATCTTACCATATCATCATGTTCAGTAAAGATTAGTAATTGAAGATAAAAACCCCACCATGTTGTTGAAGGCTACAGTAGTCAGGCAGTAGAGGACGAATAAATTCTTGTAGTAGGAGGATATCAGGATACACCAATTATTTTCTGTTTTCTCAGATACTCAGGCTATCGATATCTCAACAAGAGATCGATTCATGACACAAACAGTCTCAAGGTATTAATTTCTCTAACCCTAAACCAGATGCTCTGCCAAATAAGGTAATTTCTCAAGCTATGCCATATTGTATCTGGTTCTGTCATGCTTTCCCCACAGCATGTGCTTCTTTGCTTATTGTTGCTCTAAGACACTAACTCATGTCATGATACTTTAATAAATCTGACTGGTGTCACCAAGTATCAGAGAGTCAAAGCCAGATCAGAAATCTTGCTGCAGGACAAAGTTCATCCTTGTTACAAATTTCCACTGAAAAGAATGATCCCACAACAGTTCAATAGTATTTGCATAGAGGTGGGGGTTTTAGCATCATGGCTCACTTATTTCTGGTGAATTAAAATAGCTGCATCTCCTGCAAAGTTGCTTGAATGTATCTCTCTCATATTGGATTGCTCCTGATCTTATATCTAAGCAGCTCTATAGTTACTTAAAGTCTTATTTCAACCTAGTGTTGTTCTTTCTTTCTCGATGTCATACTGACCGCCTTCAGTCCTGCCTAGTATTATTTTGCTTTTGGACAGATTCCGCATCATATATTAAAGAAAATATGTTTTGACCTAATCAGTCCAATTTGTACCTCCCGGGACAACTAGGTTGCTGCATTTCCTTGAATGCACTTTCTGAGTTGCATTTTCAAATCAGATAGAACGAAAGAAAAAAAACCAAACATTTTTTTGTTATCTTTACAAAATGCTTTAGGAAACTAGATATATGTATATGGATAAACACACATACATAATGCATTGTAAAGAAACGTGATATAATAATTACATGACTTATTCAGTGCAAGGATTGCTGAGAGTCATTTGACTAAATCAAGAAGTGAACTTACTTAATTTATCATAAAGCATCACAACTCAATTTTTACTGTGTTCAAAACCTAATTTTAACGAGGTCTATCCATCAGGAAGCAGCGCACTCTCCAGACCAGAGGGCATCTTCATGCAATGCTCTGAAGCTAAAATCACAATACAGGAAAGCGTGACGCTTCTCTGAGGCATGGGAGCAAGTTAGAGTGTATCATTTGAAATAACTGCATTATAAAGTTATTGAAGTTAACAAGGATATGCATTACTTTTTGCCTCACTTACATTACATTATTACTTGCTCACTTACAGAAACCAAAAATCCCAAACTGCTAACATCTGATCTTTCATTTTCTTAGTCACTAACATAAAACAACCAAGTGCTTGGACACTGGGCACCTTCATCTCAAGTACCTGGCTGGAATGCCTTGACCTTAAAAATGTAATATATTTTAAAATTGGCTTACTTTTTTTTTTTTTTTTTTTCGGGCACTGGGCATCATAATAGCTGTTTTTTTAGTTTGAACTTTTGTACGCTGCGCAAAGAAAACACACAGCAGTTGTCATAAATAATTTGTCTGAAATACATATTGCTTCATCTCCTTGTTGGATTTGATAGACCATATGGAAGATCTACATGATAAGAATGAGAAATGCAGCAATCACATCAGTATAATTTTTATTGTGATAATGATATATAGTTCATACTGATGGCAAATAGCTTTTATATACTGACAGAGCCCAAATAACCTAATATTATAACCTTGTTATCACACTGATGTCTTGGATAAACAGATTTCCAAAATATCTATGATATATCAACCACTACATAAGCACTTATTTCTCTTTGTACTTTATATTAAACTCATTTTACTTTTATACAAATGATAACCGTTTATACCCTGAGTTTCTAAGACTGGGCTGAAATAAGCCTCTTTTCTTATACAACAAAAAATAAGATTAAAAAACTGTTGAGCCGGACACACAAGTTATAATTTCATTAAGTGTTAATAACCACAAGCAGACTATTCATTTTCAACATTAACTGTTTCCATGTTGTTAATTTGTGCATTCTTGGAAAAGAAAAAAAAAAAAAGTAAAGAAAAACCCTAAAACCTCAATGTACTAGGTTACTGCTCTAGACTTAGACAGTGTTTATCAGGCAGAATTTGGATTTCTAGACCCTCACAAAACTCAGCTTTGTGAGTAAATAAAACTCCGGACAGGATCCAGCTCTGATTCAAGGGATACAGTGATCTTCCTCACCCACAGGTGAACTTTACTTTGCCCTCCATGACCATCCTATTTCAGATGCGTATCTCTGAAAAGTAATACTAGTACTGGATCTGATCTACAGGACGGGTGGCTTTTAGCCATGCAGACCCTAGGCAGTAAAAAAGTAAGAAAATGGATCATGTCTACAGTAAGGGCTGCAGTGTCCAGTGACAGCAAAATTCCTGCCTGTACCGGTGCGTGACTGGATGTTTACTATATCTTCGTAGCCTCTAATTCAATGTAACTCTTGCAGAGGTAAAAATCGAGCCAACCAGACTCCCTCATTTATGACCAAAGTTTTCCTGGTGAGAGACAATAGTCCGAAGCGAACGATTTATATAGACAGTATTACAGAAGACCAAGAAATGCTCAGTTAATATATCTGTCTAGTCATATTTCAGGACCTCCTCTGGTCAAAACACTCAGATCACAGGGGAGGTCCTGAAACACGACTGACCATTTCTGCTTTGGCAATCAAACCAGCTGCTGAAAGCCTAACAGAAACAAAGCCGTTGCTCGGCTGCTCCCTGCCGCCTACGTACACAGGCTTGGTCTTTCAGTTTTCTTCCCCTACCAGCAGCAGAAGAACGGAGGTGAAATCGCATCCTACTACCGTAACAGGAGTGAATCACATCTTACTAAACAGATGGCATGTACGTACTTCAACAGCAATCCCAAGTAGCTCCTATTAGGTCAGAACACTTTTTAGCTATTATCACGTGCAAATAAATAAACACGATGACTGTGAACAAAAGAGGCCACTGGGACAATACAGCCTAACCTGCTGTGTAACGTATCAGAGACCATCTCATACTACTCCACCGCGCCTTCGATTGAGCCTCATTTGTGAATCAAAAGCAGCATACCGCTTTTAGATTTGCTGCATTTCTAGAGGAACCCAAGAGATCCTGGTGAATTTAATGAGTACATTTCAAGGATGTTTGAGCATCTAATTCCCTAAATTGCTTCAGCAATCCCAGCCTTAATTCCAACGAAATCTTTTAAGTTACAAGAATCCACAACACTGCTTAGTAAATTGTTCCAATGTGTAGTTACTTCTGCTTAAAAATAGGCACTTTGCTTCCATTTCTAGGTTTAACTTCCATGTACCGGTTCTTTTTTGTCGTCGCTTGTGAGCCTCAGAAGTTCAGTATTTTGTTGCCTTGCACAGTGAGAAAATAATTTTCTGACACCCCCCCCCCCCCCCCCGCAAACACTGAACTAAACCGGCCATTCTTTTTAGTCTGATTTGAATCAATCTTGTGGCTTCTCCCAAACTCTCTCCAGTTTAAAACAACTTTTGCAAACATAAGTACCTTAATGAAGTATGTCCTGGAGTGGCCAAATTTGGAATAGAAAAGTGACCCTCTTCTATTCGTATGCCTGAGTGGTGCATTAACCCAACACCTGCAGAATCCTGTTATAGCTGGTAATGTACCACACCCTCAAAAACCTTTTCAGAATTTTGATTTGTGGGACCACATCCCCATTTTGTACTCTTTTATTCTTGTAATGCTTATTCTTAACTACGTTGGTCTATATTTCTATTGATACAGGACATACAGAATGATACTTTACATACAAACTCACACAAAATGTTTACACCACTCATCCTGCTTGGTGTCTATCACTGTACCAATTCTTGAACTATGTCCAGACTTTACTTCTGAAGATTTTATATTTTTCTTCCAATTCTTGAAATTGTCCTGATTTCCAGGATTTGCAAGATCTGAATTTTAGTTGTTGAAAGAACTTCCTAGCCAGCTCATAAAACCCAGGTGCAAATTATTTCATTTTGCTGATTTTGTAACTCTGAAGTATTTCTCCCCACTTTTAAAATAAAAACAGTAAGAGGAGTATTTGCAGGAAATTTCTATCCCACTTAAAATTCACAAATGTGCTCAGATAAACTCACGCTTTAAGAGCAAAGGCAAGATTCAAAAATATACATGATTATACATTTTGTTCTTGATGAATGATACTTTGTTAAACTTGTGGTGTTTTTTTTTTTTTTTTTCTTTGGTCTTGACAACACAGTCACTGCATCCAACCACGACTGTGGTCTTCCTCAAGCATTTGAGTCCTGAAAACAGGATTCTTTGCCATGTCCCTACTGTGACCCACTGCTATCCTGCCCCATCCTCAAATCATTAGCTAGCCTTTTAAACTCTGCCTGCAGCACTTAGAAAGAAGCTAAAAGAGCTGCCAGGACAGGGCAACCAACCAATAGATAAGTAGAAACTATACAACAGAAATAAAACAGATTGCAGAAACAGTTTAAAATAATAACCATACGGCAGAAAGAGTTTCATATGAAATAAGGCTTTCAGAAGAACATCACTTTGTATTACCCAATGAGTTAGAAGAGGTTACTAATGTACCTTGGCCAGACTTTCACTATTCAGTAAGGACAAATTTATCCTTTTATTTTGCACAGTGCAGGTTCCATCCCTGCAACACTGATGTAAAGAGATTATCTGAATCAGACTTTTTATGATCTTATTGCTTTAGTTGTTATAATCATATGAGAGTATAAAGACAGACCATATAAGGACAGATGTGCTTCCTATACTCTTTCCAGTGTGAGGAGACACCTGGAGGCCCTGATTCCATGAAGACATCAGGAGGTAGTGAGATATTTATCACTGTGCCTATGTCCACTGATGTGCAATGCAAACCTAAGACAGACATCTCTCCCTGCATCAGCAGCCTAAAACCAGTGCCAGTTCTGTATATCACTTTGTTTCTAGGATAGGTGAATTATTTCAGGGATATGATTTTATACCATGGGAGTAAATAGGATTTCCCACTGTGCTCAATTTGAATTTTTTTACTGGAAGAGAATGATAGGAATACAAGAAATATTCCTTTTCCCAGAGTTAACGGTGTTATTACTTTTGACCCACCATGCAAGCTTCTTGCAGGCGTCCACTTCCAATAGTGTGCACTTACAAAAATAGCCACGCTGGGTGAATTCAAAGGCCCATTGAGCCACTGTCATAAACAATGGTGGAAATCAATGCCTAAAGAAGAGTGTAGAAAAATCATAAAAAGGCTGAAGAATTCTGTTTTTTCCTGAGCTAGAGATGACCTCTTCTGAGGCTTGAGACCTTACAAGAGTGTTATCTATCTCTAGTACAATGTTCTTTGGCCTCAGGGCTGCCACTCAACAGTCACATGCTCACAAGCAGGTCTATTTTGGCTGTGAATTTCACTGTGAGAAAAGAAAAATCACGATATAAAAAAAGATATTATTGAAAATAAAAATTATGATTTAAAAATTAAATGAAAGATTCTGTTTTGGTACCTTGACATAATTCATAGAAAAGCATAAATAGGTACATTTCTTTACTACTCTGATTAAATCCTGCAGGTGTAATGCAGTCATGCTTTAAAGACACCATAATAAAATAATTGATCTGAATGTTACAAAATTTCTCTATTTTAAAGAAATCAAAGTCAGTTGTAGAAAACAGAACCTTCTGGCACTCTAGGACAATTTCCTATACCAATTTCCCATCTTCCAAAAAAACCCCCAAATCCAAAACCAAAAACCAACCAACCAAACAAATCATTCTAGGTGGCATAGGAAGAAGGACCACACTTTCTTCTAGAATTGAGTCAATAAATATCTGCATGACACCAACTGTCAAAAGGCAGGAGATCAAAGGTGCATTTCTGATACAAATTTTGATACAAAAATTATTATAGCTGTGAGCAATTGTTACTTATTTCTGCTAGATGTGGGATTTATTTTGGGTTTGTTTTTTTTTCCCAGTTACATATTTAACTTGTGTAAGCCAATCTATCACAACTTTTCCTTATTCAAAGATAAGCCTCTATAGTTTCTAGTTACTCATTATTTTTCCCCATTTATCAGTAGAAATTAAACTTTTGATACAATATTTCACTCTATATCTCTCTATCAGCAGTTTTTGATATTTTCTCCACCTATATACTATAACTCAATTTTCCCTTATGCCTGCACTGATCATGATTTTTCAGGGTTGTGACATCATCGTTGTCACTATGGCACTCAAATGTAAGGAGCGTCCAGGAGTAATTTCTCAAACATTATGGATATTCCCAGAACTTCTAGCTTGCCACTGGATGCAAAAATGCATTTGGCTCTTTACATCTCATCAGGTCTCTCTTGTTGCCTGAAAACCATTGCTTAAGAGAGTTATCTCTATCTTTTATTTTGATGTTTGATTTCCCCATAAGTAAAGAAGTAAGTAGAATATATAAAACATATTTTAATTTGAAATTTCCTGTTTTATCTAATAGACAAGGCAACTCACCTGTCTATCTCACTGTCATTTAAGTTTCTTTTCTCTGTTTCATGGGCTTTGTACATCCAATCAAGGAATTACCTTTCAAGCTATAATAAAAGGTCTTGTCTAAATTTTTCTTTAAAAAAAACCAAGCAAGTCATGATCAGTTTTCAATTAGCACCCAAACGCTGTTTTTTCTTTATATTTGATTACGCTACCTATGCCTCATCTAAGCTTTTGTGCCTTTTCAGTGTACTTTAGCCGAGGCAATACGTCTGATTTTTTTCATAACACCTGTCACCTTCACACCAGTGTTATTAGTAAAATACCTTAAACTTCCTCTTGTACTGCATCAAAGATCATCATATCTTTTAACTGGCAATTTGTTCTCTCTGTCTTGTGTCCTTTTTCCCTTAGGAACAATATTTTGAAGAGCCTGAGACTGCTGAATAATTGGATCATACAAAGCATCCGCAATCCCATCTCCCAATAATACCGGAAGACCTTAAGATTTTAATTTCTTTCACACATTCTCCCTGCAGAGGATTAATTATATTCCTTTTGTTTGGTCTCATTAAAGTTCAATTTCTTCTGCGTCCCTAACACATTTCATATAGATTCTCCTTATCTGAATTTTTCAAAGCCTACTCATCTTCTCCCTGATGATAAACATGTCTTGATTTAATGGCATATTTAAGTTCCACCTGCATCTCCCTTGAACAAAATTCACAACAACAAGGTAACATACCATGATATATTCATAGAATGGTTTAGGTTGGAAGGGACCTTGAAGATCATCTAGTTCCAACCCCCCTGCCAGGGGCAGGGACACCTCCCACTAGACCAGGTTGCTCAGAGCCCCATCCAGCCTGGCCTTGAACACCTCCAGAGATGGGGCATCCACAGCTTCTCTGGGCAACCTGTTCCAGTGCCTCACCACCCTCAGAGTGAAAAATGTCTTCCTAATATCTAATCTAAATCTACCCTCTTCCAGTTTAAAGCTATCCCCTGTCATCTTATCAATGAAAATAAATGCACCACACCCTGTTCTTTCTAATAAATGCATCAATAGTCAAAATCGCATCTTCAATGACATAATAGTTTCTTTTGTGTTCCTTTAAGAGATTTCTTATGCCCCTACCTCACATCCTTTTTGCTTGGGAGCAAAAATTCCCCTTTACAGAAGGGCAAGAAACAGAGAGGAAGCGTCACAGAAACTTGTGTTTCTTCTGAGAAGCATCTGTAACCTCACAGGAGCACTACGTTTCTGTCATTTTGTCCATTCAGATTATTCTAAAACGAATGGTATTTTTTTGTGTCATTCTAACACTGTCACGTTCATACTGCTGTATCCTCCAGTAGTTTCCTCAGCTTTCCATTTTTATGAGCAATCAATTAATTCTCCAGCAAACCAGTGTATTTGCAATAAGAATCACTCCCTTCTGCATTCCTCTATACTGAAAATATTTCCTGTTACACTTCTTCTCCCAACACTCAGTGAAAAAAGTCTCTATTCTGCCCTCCCAGTGGTGGTGCCTTCGCTTTTGTGAGTAAGCAAAGGGTTGCTCTATTAGGAAGAGTGCGTGTGTGTCTGTATATATCTATAAATACCCTATCCAAAAATCATAAATACCGTATCCAAAAATCATAAATAACCTATCCAAAATTGGACCAACTGAGTAGGTGGACTCTACGAAACATCATAAGAAGGATCAAATTTAATAATATAACTAAATCAGAAGTTTACCTCTTAATCATTAAGAAAGGAAAGCACCAATACTCAGGTGAACTTCAAGTAAAACTAGAGTCTAAAAAATGGTACATGAGACTTGTTGGAAAGCATCTGTCATGATGCGTGTGAATTGACAACGTGCATTTTCGCATTTCCTAATTTTTGCAGAGGTGACTGCACAGTCTTAATAATGTTCTTACTGCATCATTCTTAACTTCCTTGCCCGTTTGGAACAACGCATGCCCAAATCCAGGTGCACATGACAGCCAAAATTGAGCACAGCTGTAAGAAGCCAAACACTAGGAATGCTGGAGATAATTATTTTACCCAAACCACAGGGAACTGAGGGGATAGATTTTTTTTTTTGGTGTGTGTATGAAAATGCATACTAATTGATATAAATACATGTAAGTGATAAGTAGATGTATTACTGCGAAAAACAAATTCCTAAACTAAAAATCCAACTTTCACTTGGGAAAAGTCACATCATTGCAAACATTATATCACACTTTCAATGAAGTTTTAGACTTTTACAGAAGGCAAAACTGAGGCAAAGGTAGCTCAACCAACCCCATTAGTTTACATTGTCAGAAAATAAACGCTAGTTCCAAATCCTATTCTGCAAAGAAAATGCACCACTTTTTTTAACATATACATACCTTAGAAATATATACTTGTAATGTATAAGTACATACATGTATGTTACATATATAGCATACAGAATCATATATACATATATTGATTATATATAATAAATCATCATGCAGATAGTTTTATGGCTACGGAAACATTGCAGCAGCACTGGTATTTCTCCTCTTATAGTAAGTTTATCAAAATAAAAAGCAATTGTTACTGCTGGATAATTAGGTAACAATGTAATTGTAAGAAATTAAATTCTTAAAGTATCCATTGCCATTTTTTACATAAAGGGAAAACAAAGAGTAAAGATCACCCTGGAGCAATAGAAAGAGTATTCCAGAGATGTAAAACATTTCATTCAATATCTTAAACTTACTCTCCACTCAGGGAAATTTACAAGTTGAAGTACAGTATCATACATAATTAATCCTGATATACCCCAAACCATTTATATAATTGATTAATATATTAATTTAACATTATAATTAAATTGCTTGTTACTGAACTATGAAGAGTTGAACATAGCATAGTTCTAAGAGTTACTTTTAAAATCATGTCACATCATAAACAGCATGACCACCATTTTAAAAAGAAATATAAATTTAAAATACTCTCCCTGTTCCTAGTGCATGTATGTTTAAGTCTGTCACATGGTTATAAACAAACAGGATATGGAACTGTTGATTTTAATTTGTCTCGATATGATTAGCTTTGTGAAAGACCCATAGTTCACTATATGTAGACATTTCACTGCTGTTCAATTTTTTTTCAGGAGGCTAGAGTTGCTAGAGGTCGGTTTATCTTCAGTACGTCTACCAGATCAGTAAGGTCCTGGTTTTTTGCAGCTTTTAATGTTAAAATAAAATAAAATTTAAAAAAAAAAAAAAAAAAGCAGCGCTGTGGAAACTGTGGAAAAAGAAATTCTTCCCCTAGTGGCGTTTCTCCAGGCCATTTCAATGTTTCTTCCAAGATGCTGCAACCACTCCCCCATGCTGTCTTCTGCGCTTCGTTTTTGGCTCTGATCTCTCTCTTTCGTTATACTCCTCCAGACCAAATCAATCCTTTCCTCTCATACTCTCTATGCTTGCTCCACAGCTATGGCACATCTAGCCCTATTAGGGCTCTGCCCAACATCTAAGTTTATATGTTACATTTTTATGTTCATGTCGGACTCCCAAAAATCGTTCACCACAACGTTCAAAGACACCTGACATTAACACTGTCTGCAGCCTGTAGACCCAGGGAAGTACAAAGACAGGTTAACATATATATCATTTTCTAAGCCAAAATAGCAAGCCATAGGCTACCTTCATTTCCATTAAAGCAGTTCAGAATTTGCAGTCAGTCATTTGGCTTCCTGCCTTTTACAAGCAAACCTTGAGAGATATGAATAAAAGTGATGCAGAGACAGATCAAGGAGAATGATCAGAGAGTAAGAAGAAAGGACTCACCTCCTTTAGTCAGTTTTCCATTTTAGTTTGTTTCAATAGTTAAAGAGGGAAAAGACGTTTTGCACACTCTTTAATCCAGATGTCAGTTCCAATATTTGATGCTTGACTGTTCTGAAATACAATCAAAGTGTACCAGTTAAAACTACTAGCCTAAACCAAGATAAAATTATTAACATGGCAAGCAGCTACATATTTATTTAAAATCACAGCAATATTGAGAGGCTTTATATCAATGGTCCGTGGCAAAATTGTCACATGGCACCACACTCTCCTCCTTGCAGTAAAAAAGCACAAAAAAAGAATATTTAGATTGTATAATGCTGCATTTGTGGTGTCATCTCACACGTTTTACTCTCCCTGCAAAATGCGTGAAGAGTTTGTGGGTTCTTTTACAGAAAGATACAAAGACTAGTTGCATGTGATTGCTGCAGTAAATCTACTGACTCTCTACAAGCTCACCTCTCCCCCATTCTCCTCCTTTTACAACCTTTTCGCATGCTACATAAGCACCATGGAGTCCTGCTGCCTCTGTCTGGAAAAGGAGAGGAGAATGGTGGGAAAACTTGACCAACCACCAAGTTGACTTGCTTCCCACCAGCATCTGATCGGTGGCGGACAAAATGCCAATGGCGAATCACTGTGCACTTAAATATATGAATCTTTTAAATTATATAAACTGAAAATACTTATTTCCCAGCCATTTTCTTTCTCTGTTCAGGAAAACGATATACACATTTTTCCCTTCTTAGCTCTCCAGTACTACTTACTGAGACTAACAGAAATAAATGGCTTTCCTCTGTGCTCTATATTTGAGTCCTATGAGTCATCTCACTATTTCAAGTTTTGTTTCTCATCGCTTAAAGGTCTAGCCTATTTTATTCCATTTTTTTCACGTGAATAATTCGTAAGTACAAGCCAGAATACACGCAAACATTTTTTTCTTGTAAATGCAGTTAACAGCTCCAATTAAACTTTTACTGAAAAGCATATTTAAAAGAGAGAAAAAAAAAGTATCGCTAAGTGTGCTTTGATACTAGCCTCAGACTATACTGAAGCACGATCAGTACAACAACTTGTTCGATGTGTTGAAAACTCCTAAGTTATTTTACTTTCTTGATGCTAATTTAAAGAAACCCCTTTATGCAGTCCAGTTAACTTTTGGGCACTAGTCAGAAAAAGCGAGTAGAAATTTTCAGATCAACAATAACCTGCAAATATTACAAACTCATGTTTAAGAAGATGGAAGAGACCAATCCAATCAGAGTCTGATGTCTCACTTTCCATAGTCTAGAAAACTCTTAAATGAACTCTTTTGGAAATGGGATGCATGTCTTAATAAAGCATCAAGCTTTGGATTGGAGTTCTTCCAAATAACCACTAAGAGGACAGGAACAGCCTCTGTACACAGGACAAATTCATTTCTGGGAATTCCTTAACCTCAAAAGCAGTCAAATTGATGAAGGTTGCCGCCTGCCTTTTGTTAGACCTATTTCCAAGATGAACTACATTCTGACACTGTTTCAGAGTCTCTGAAATTAATGCCAGAATAGAAACACATTCCACTAGTACTCCAATGACAGCACTACTTTGTGTATAGCTGGCTTAGAGGGCCTGCATCTCCTCTGAGGTATATAACCATATTTAGTGTATTACTTAAGTCTAAAACTAACTTTCCAGTTCTTTCTGTACAGTTGGTCTTTAAATCCTTTTTCTTTACAGGCTGCGCAGGTTTTTGTGTCAGAAGGGGGAGAAAAATATGTTTAAAGCAGGAAAATGTGATGGTAAAACCATCAGATTGCTGGTGGGATCAAGAGAGAGGTACAGACCAGAAATTACTTCTAAATCATTTCAGAAGTGCATAGATTTCCAGTTGACAGGATCTCTTTTGAAAGAGGCTTTAATTTGACTACAAAATTGACTACATCACAAACATTTCAGATTTTCCTTAAGAGTATACAATTGACAGAGTATATTTAATTGTAAGAAGTAAACTGGATTGATTTTCATAGAATCATAGAATGGTTTTGGTTGGAAAGGACCTTGAAGATCATCGAGTTCCAACCACTCTGCCATAGGCAGGGACACCTCCTACTAGACCAGGTTGCCCAAGGCCACGTCAAGCCTGGCCTTGAACACCTCCAGGGATGGGGCCTCAACAACCTCTCTGGGCAACCTGTTCCAGTGCCTTACCACTCTTAAAGTTAAAAACTTCTTCCTAATGTTCAATCTGAACCTGCCCCCTTCCAGTTTAAAGCCATTCCCCCTCGTCCTATCACTACATGCCCTAGTAAAAAGTCCTTCCCCAGCTCTCCTGGAGGCCTCCTTTAGGTACTGGAAGGCTGCAATAAGATCTCCCCGGAGCCTTCTCTTCTCCAGGCTGAACAGCCCCAACTCTCTCAGCCTCCCCTCATAGGAGAGGTAGTCCAGCCCTCGGATCATCCTCGTGGCTCTCCTCTGGACACGTTCAAGCAGGTCCATGTCCTTCTTATGTTGGGGACTCCAAAGCTGGATGCAGTACTCCAGGTGGAGTCTCACGAGAGTGGAGTAGAGGGGCAGAATCACCTCCTTTGACCTGCTGGCCACACTTCTTTTGATGCAGCCCAGGATACAGTTGGCCTTCTGGGCTCCGATCGCACACTGCTGGCTCATATTGAGCTTCTCGTCAATCAGCACCCCCAGGTCCTTCTCTTCAGGGTTGCTCTCCAGCCATTCCCTGCCGAGCCTGTATTTGTGCTTGGGATTGCCCTGACCCAGATGTAAGACCTTGCACTTGGCCTTGTTGAACTGCATGAGGTTGGCTTGGGCCCACCTCTCCAGCCTATCCAGGTCCCTCTTGATGGCATCCCTCCCCTCCAGCGTGTCTACCTCGCCAAACAGCTAGGTATCATCGGAAAACTTGCTGAGGATGCACTCAATCTCACTGTCCATGTCGCCGAAAAAGATGAACAGTACAGGCCCCAGTACTGACCCCTGAGGAACGCCACTCGTCACTGCTCTCCACCTAGACATTGAGCCGTTGATCGCAACTCTTTGAGTGCGACTGTCCAGCCAGTTCTTTATCCACCGAGTGGTCCATTTGTCGAATCCATGTCTCTTCAATTTAGAGACCAGGATATTGTGTGGGACAGTGTCAAACGCTTTGCGCAAATCCAAGTAGATGACATCAGTTGGTCTTCCCTTATCCACTGCCATTGTAACCCTTATTTTCCATATGAGAACCTCTTAGGGAGCTTTCAAAGATAAATCTCTAAAGAATCAAATTGGGCAGGTCTTCATACAGAGCCTTCAGTTGTAAGGACTTCTCTGAACCCATTGAAACACCCACATTTCAAGATTTGCTCGAGAACCTTGCTGAAGCTGGGCTCAAATGGGTTTTTCTTAGCTGACAGCATTCACTTGGACAAGAGAAATTTTAACTTGTCAGATATGTTTAGTGATGACGGACTGAGGCCAGGCAATGTAAAGATATCACCTGCATCACATAGGTGTTAAGCCCACTGTAAGCCACAGCCTAAAATGTAAAAGAGGAGACAAAATTTGAGAGGAACTTTCTGCAAACATATAAGTATCTATGATGAAGTTTTCAGAGATGGTCACGGATTAATGTGCTTCAAGCTCTGTAGTACTCATGGTACTATCCAAGTCAACAGCCCAAATTAAATCAATATTGTTTTAATGGGTTTAAAACTTGTTTAATTCTTTATCCCTTTTGCTTTTGATCCTTCTTATTTGTATACGTCCACGCATGCCAGCCTTCTCTGCCCGCTTTCCCTATTTTTTATTTAATCAGAGAGGTACAACCAAAAAAGGTTCACAGAAAAGCAGGACGATGAGGGAAGGTAGAGAATGACTTCTGCACGAGGGACAAATGAACAGGGTAAGGCTCTTTGGTCTATGAAAGAGAGAATTGACTCATGAAAGATTATGAAAACATGACTGGCATGGAGAGGGTTAGTAAAACTAATTTTTTCACTGCCTCGTTCTGCCCAATGCAAGAACTAGAGGGCATCAAATGAAGCTGGTTAAAAATCATAAAAAGGAAGAAAGCAGAACAAATGAACAAAGGAAGGTGGCTCTTTCTGCAATGTGCAGTTGCACTGTGGAAGTCGCTGCCACAGGAGGTCATGGACATCAAATCACGCCTTCAAGAGAAGGTGACAAGACAGGTATAGGAAAATTAAATCCCCTGAATTTAGTTAACTATAGGTGTTCAGAAACATCCAGCTCAGAAAGACCCAAAGTTCAAGGCAGCTGGAGGGCAAGAGCATGTTTGCCATGTTCTTATATTCTTTCTTTTGGTCTCTGATGCGTGAAACAGGACATGGGACAAAAGGACTTTTGACCTTGTCACTGCAGCCATTTATATGATCATTTTATGGTACAGCCAACAAGTTGTGCACGCTGACATCCCCATCTAGCATACAGGAAAAAGAGGGCAATTGACAAGAAGGTGGACAGGATTCAAACGTTGCTTTTTTAGACTGATATGTTTACAACACTTTGAATGATGTTTAGCTGAAGTACAGAAGTACAAACTATAGGGTACCTGATCCCTTTTGATTAGTTTCAGATTGTTGTCTTTTCATGAAATAAGAGGACATTGTGCATTGATTTTTCACTCAACAGACTGACCTGAAACTGCTTCATAGCCTGCACTCATCGCCGTAGCAAGAATCAGGCTTATCTTAAACCCCCCAGTTTCTGGTTCAGTTTCAGCACACAACAGTGCCTCAAATTACCCAGGTATGCGGCACATTATTTACAAAAACCAGAGTCTTTAAAACCAGCTTTTAGGTGAGAAATAGTAACCTAACACCTCGAAAAAGTGCAGCGAAGAACACGAACAAAGAATAACCTGGAACAGATATTCAGGGAGGTTGCAGCATCTCCATCCTGGGAGATATTGAATACTCAGCCAAACAAGACACTCAGCAACTTGATTTATTTTTGACATTAGCCCTGCTTGAGCAGGGGCTTCAACTAGAAAACCTCCTGTAATTCCTTTCTAGGTAAATTATTCTGCGATTCTGTAATTCTAAGGAATAGACTCTAATCATGTCTGTACCACTGTTTTATTGCATAGTAAGCCACTTGATTTCTCTTCTACACGATGCATCTTTACATTCCTGGGGTTCTGCTGCCACGCACCATTTTAAATCGACAAAAATATACTGTAAAGAAGATAGACTGAAGTTTTACCTGATTTTTTTTTTCTTTCCAATGTTTTTTTTTTCCCCCACTTCTCATATTTTTATTAAGAAATTCATAGTGATAGTGCATGACTATCCATTTTTCTGTAAGCAGTTTTCAGGATACCAACCTACTTTAATGGCCCAAATCTGTTCCATTACAAGTATGTACTTAGAAGGGCTTTATCTATGGTGTACCCTTTCAATGAGGCTACTTAGGATAGCAAACAGCAGATAATTTCAGATATTCAGAAGAGGCCTTTTTTAGACCATGATTTAGTGTGTATTAAGCAATATTTATTGCATATCAACAATTTTTTTACTTTTTAAGCTCTAGGCAGGAACCTCATATATTTGCTTCCCAAATTATGGCAAAATAGTAATTATTACAGGAATGAGGATTGCCTAGTAACTACTGGTAGATGAATTTCTAAAAAATTAATTAGCACCATACTTGTGTAGTAGTAATGGCAATACCATAAAGCTTAGCAATGAGCACAAACTTCAACCTTCTTCCTATAAAGCCAAGACTCTAATATTACACACACTTATTTCACCTCATTTGTAAAATTAACAGTCTCCCTCAGACAACCAAAAATCATGCTGAGTACTGAGCCACGGTAAATTACAAATATAATTAAGTAAATAACAAGAAAGCCCAAGTCCCTACTTAAATACTCTGCCAATTCAGCTAATCCAAGCACAGCAAATATTAATGCAATACTTCAATGTCTACAGCTCAGCTCCTGATCTACAGTAATAATAACACATTAAGATTTTGTCGGTAGTCAGAGCAAACTGCTTATTTTCCCCAAGAGAGCTGGAGCACCAAGTTACCAATAAGAAGCCGCTCGTGTCTTCCATCATCCTGCTGGGGAAGGTGGGCAGAGAAGACAAGCACTTTTAGCCTGATTGTTATTTGCCACCAATTATACAGACACAATCTTTTGACTATACTCTAAACTGAAAAGAAGCCAACCTGAAGCTATTTAATGATAAAGGATTAAAATCAGTGCCGATTAAAGGGCTCTGAAAAGTGCGATTTTTAATTATGCTACTTTAGGAAGTGACTAGGCAATCATCAGTCACATTCCACTGTTACTGCATCCAAAGTAGAAAAAATGCATACCTTAAGAAAACCTTACAATTTCAGCAGCTAGCACACCAATGAGAAAAATTTTAAAGTTCTGGATCAGTGATAGCTTCAGATAAGTACTAAGCAAGACATGAAACGTGTCTAAAATTATGCTGACAGCACATGTCACTTGCCAACAATGTACACTAGTGCTGATATGCACTCGTATCTGTTTATAAGCTCACAGAGAAAGGATTAAATACAATTTAATTCATTCAAACTTAAATATGTATTTATACCACTATACAGCAGTGTGTGAATGGCGGACATTTCACTGTCTCACAGCAGCTGTATTATTCTCAGCCCAACCTCATAAATATTAATTGCTTTTAGAACCTGGGTTATAAGTCTGCACATGACACAACGGAAAAATCTCAAGCATAGGCTTTCCCTCAACATCAATCCACAGGAGGAATAAAATATTGTCTATGAAATGTTCCTGCATCAGCACCAGTGGGAAGTCCCGCAAACTCTTCTAGTTAGAGGTAAATGGTTTTAATTTGCTCTTCTTTGTAAGTAATCCTTAATATTTCCAAACCTGTTTAGCCATAAGGAGAGACTTCCACAGCTCCTCACCCAAGACTGCCCCACTGTGAGACTTTTCATGGTATGCGCACAAAGGACTCGGCTCAAAAGTAGGCAGAAAACTAAAACAGAGGCAAATTTAAAAAAAAAAAAATCATAAACCCACAGTCATCTATATCCACCACCACCCCGAGAAGCCTACACATTTTTAACAGGAATAATTACAAACCACATAACTAACAACCGTCCTAGAGAGACGAAAGAAAGCAAAAAATCTGAGTGCAACAAGTGGGAGAGGAAGGAAAGAAAGGTCTCAGGCAGCGCCTATGGTCATGCTCGCTCCTAACAGCTGCCGCATGACTCCTGTCGATAACTCCTCGCCCTGCCTCGCTCGCGCCTGGTAGACACAAGTACTTCCAGCGAGGTGGAACTCTCACCTTGCCCCGACTACAGAGGAAGAGCCGAGCAGCTAACCCAAACAGCATGGCGGCTGCCGTGCAAAAAGGTCAACAAAGTACGAGAGGTGTCCGGACCTGGCAACTAGGCACCTGGCACGCATGCAGTATCACCCCAGTTTCAACTGCATTAACGGCTCGAGCAACTGAAGAAAATACATAAAGCAGCCTCATGAAATTTGCAGAGCACGTTAACAACCAAGGCCAGTCAGCCTGTGCCTTGCTCCTAAGGAAGGAAACAAGTAAGAAAAATTTTAGCCCGCGATAATTTTATATAAAATAATTTCTGTGTAAAGCCCTGCATAGAGACAGGCCAGTCCATTTCCCCTTACCATTTGCTACACAGCGAGCGAGAGAAAGAGATACATTTATTCACACCACATATGTGGTGCCAGTACCTGCAGAGTCAAGTGAAATGTTATAAAAAACAACTACAATCTTTTTCTTTTGCATACTGTTATACATCCTATGCGATTTATGCCTAAAATATCTGTACATCGTAGAAGTGCTTCTAACACAACTCTGCCAACCCGTTTACCTCAAATGACATTTGCACAAATGCATAATGGTCCTTCCCAAATTATGCTCGTCTCCGTATTGCTCACAAACCCTTTACATTGCACAACTCCAGCCTCACTTCTGGGAACATGTATAGAAGCAAATACGTCAGTAGCACTGCAAGAATTATTGGGCTTTTAAGTTTTCATCCTTCTCTTCCTCAAAAAAACCATGATAGACAGTAAAAGACAGGAAACAAAACCCAAGGTGTATTGTTTTTCATGGTACACAGTGAAAAGTAGACAGCTTCAAGGTACATCTTCCAGAATCTGCATGTGAATTTTAAACATGTCCAGCTCATGTTTTTATTGTAGGAAGTCCTAATCCTGTAATCATCGAAATGCCAAAAAACTCTTTTCAGCCTAAATCATAAGGCATTTGAGCAGTGTTTGATACTGAACATGTTAAAAAAACCTGCATCCAGCTGTTGGAGGGAGAAATTCTCAATTACACAGTTGGTTGAAAAGGCACTGTGTAGTAAAAAACTCTACTTGTGCAGCACAATTAGGAACCTGCAAACAGGGCGATACTTTGATAATTAGTCATAATTTTTCACAAAGTTTACATTTCTAGTAACACAAATCAGTCAATGTAACCAACCATCTTTCAAAACATTTAAGAGCCCATTTATCTCTCCTTACCATTTCCTGGTGAAAAAAAAGTCCTATCTCTTTCCTTTCATGTGGTCTATGTCATTCCACACTTGCTTTGGAGCCAAAGCTAAACATCACTGTGGATATATTACAGAGGCTGTCCCTGCAGATTTTAATAGTTAAAACATCTGGCTAGGTAATGGTTTTCCTACACAGTGTGCAATTTTTTTTGTTCAGTCATCATCCATTGGCTGTACTTAAACTCAAGCATTCAAACCTGCCAAAGAGGGCTCTTGATATTACACTGGATAGGGAAAAAAAGCTGTCAACAGAAGATTCATTATCTTTGCATGATGCTACACTGGGTGGTAAAATGAAGAAAGTTTACTCCTGCATGAATTCCCCCCAAACTGAACTGGTTTTGTTACTCAAGGCACAGTAGGGATCGTGTGCTAAGTCCTGCACAATTAAACATTCCTTTTGTTAGCAAAGAAATTGCCTTTTTTTTTTTTTTCTTCTTTAAATCAGGGTAAGCCGTGTATCTTTCCACCTCGGCAAGTTGAGAACAAAAGACCCAGGCAAGTTCAAACTACCTTGTCAGTAAAGCTGATTCATAAGTCTACAAAATAACCTCATATGTCACTGGCATAAATCACGGCAAGTGGTGATATATAAGTTCCTGGTGCACACACAAGCAAATGAAAAATTACAGTACACCAGGCTTATCTTTATTAGCTACAAGTTAGTTAATTTTTTTTTTTTTTAAATGAACTAACAGAACACATTTCTTTGTTAGGAACTAATTTTGCTAACTATAAAACAATGAATTGAAAGAAGCTTAAATAAGCACCTGTAAACAGCCTGCGTACTTGAGAGAGCCAGCATCCTGGCAACGCTGCCTGGTTGAACCTAACGAAGATTTTTCCCTTTATTTTCTGCTAATAAACAAGACACATCAAGATGATCTTAGGGAGTCATGAACGTAGTACCTTAGTCACAGGAGTTTGCTGCTGCACTCTCTCTGCTCATATTGGCTGCCAATATTGCTATTGATTTGAATGGGAACATAGGTTGAAGCAAAAAGCATTTTAAAAATTCCACACGGTGTAATCAGGTTTATTATCTCTAACTACACAAGCACTGGTTTTTAATTATATTTTACTGTGAGAAAATTGAAGAAATCACCTAGTCAGGAGAACTTTTTATATATATTTTTGATTATAGACTACACAGCGTACCAGTATACAAGAGGATTGTACAAGGACAAAGAAGTAATACAACTCCTGTAACTGCTTGTTGGTTTTGCTTAATTAGTTTATTAACTGCTTGATTAGCTAGTTTGTGCAGTACTTTGGAAACGTAAAGCAGTAATAAGTTCTAATTAATCATATTATCTACGTAACGCCCAACCATAGCTGCAAACAGTACACATGTAACAAAAAATATGAGCTGCATAATGGTGAAGAAAGAAGCCTACACTGCTGGTGAACCTCCTTCATCAGGAAAAAACAGAACGGGAAAGCAGTCGCAGGCAGCAAACGGTCGGCTGAGGCTGCAGAAAGCCTGCTTCATGGGGAATGACAGAAGCAAGGGATGAGGTGAATGAATGATACCAAAAGCACTGCCCAACTGCTTACATTAAGGAGAACATATGGCAGAAAAGAAGCAGAACCACGAGAGAAAAAAATGACAGTTTCATCGAATTGCAAATAAGAGGTAATAATTTCAACATGCACTGTGACAGAATATTTCTATGTGTTATTACAAGCTCTGGTGGATGCTGTCTTAGACCAAGTCATGAATTCGATCACTTGATGCCAAAGCATTTAGCGCAGTAAGGTTGGAGGTGGAAAGGTGCTCCTGCTAGCAGTTTCTGATGACCTAATGAACCTGCTATAACTGCAACAGCGGTTTCTGCTGTCAGAACGACTTAAGAGCTGAGTGATAAAGGGGAGACAGCATTTATCACTTTTTCTAAGTCCAAAATCATGCATAAATGGATGAAGCAAATGGAACAGAGTACCTAGCAATGGTAAAAAAGCACTAGACAGGGTCGAGTGGTATGAAACACGCAGAAGAGAGAGATACATCTGCTGCTCTAGGAATAAAGTTAATTAGAGTTCGATGAAAACACCCAAAAAGGATGAGAAGAAAAAGAAACTTCACATCATTTATGTCAGAAATCGAACACTTGGTAGTGAACTTCCAAAGACAAAAAGAAAGAAGGAAAGAAAAGGCTAAAGTATTCTACCACAACTTTCAATGGTAAAATTACACTATGAATAATAATGAGAGTTTAAATGTACTGCTAGATATTCAAAGGTAAAACAAACTAATGGAAAAAAAGATGAAAAATCAAACTAACATTTGCATCATCATAAGTAAGAATATTCAGTCTCAAAAACTATTATTTCTGTGATATCAAAAGTTTTCCATATGATACTAAAGAAAGTTTTAATATACTTTTATGAAGAGGTGGATTTCTGTTCTGTATTTTCGATTGGTTTATTTTCTTCAGCCTGTCAGTATATGCAAAACAGCCTGCAGAGTTGATTTAGTAGCCCAACATATAAGGTTTCTTTTATGTTGCTTTAAATATAAAGAATGCTGAAAAATCTGATGGATGCATATCTTAAGAGATAAAGAAGCCAAAACCATTTTGCAATACCATTGTTAAATTTGTCTAATAATGCACAAAAATTCCATCAGAGTTCATTTGCAATTTTCAATTAATTTGCTCTGACATGTTATTAACCCTTTTTATATTTCATTTTTGTGATCACGCCCTACTGAGTCTTCCTTCTATTAGTTTGGGGAATTAGCATTGTTTTCATTATTTATTAAATTCTCTTTAAGATCTAGTGCTAAAGCATACAAGGATGAACCTTATTAGGTACTCTGTATTTTATGGTGTTTACCATAATAAGGATAAGTACCTGGGAATACAGAGTTTTATTATTTCAGAAGCCACTGTTGGCATCCTCTTTCCCTGGAGAATCTTAAAGTGAGACGTAGATAGGAGTTTTAACTTAATGGTTGTGGAATGTAGGAAAAATTAGTTAATAAGCTGAAACCCCTCAGTGAAAGTGCCAGGTCCTCAGCACCAACTGCTTCAGCGCCCTGATCCCATCCTCCTGTGCTGCATTTTTTTCTGAACAGGCACAGGTACTGCCACGTGTGGTATCCAGAGTCCAAACACCCCACTCGCCATCGCTTGCATTTTTTAGTGACAAAAGCTACGTACTCCCCACCATTTTCTTCCCGGAAAGCTGAAGTTATGACTCCAGGAGCAACTCTTCACCTGGCACATCTAAGCCCTACTGAAGAAAATGGAGTGTGCGAGGCTTAGCAGACCCTACTTGATCATATTTTGAGCATAAGGAAAATATGCTTTGAATGGTAGCTCATTCTAGCCTTTAAGGAAATGCATCTAAGCATCACTTTTAAAAGCTTTGGGGCTTTTTCTTGTTTGTATTTTGCAATCCTTCCAGAAGATAACACTACACAGCAAAATGCAGATCTTCAGTTTCTTCGCACATTAAAAGCTCCATTTTATTCAAATTGGCATTTTTTTTTTTTTGCAATTATTGCAAGTTTTGTAAATAGGTTGCAACTGTGGATGTGTATGTCTTAGTGAAATTTTTTAAAAATATATATATTTTTTGCTACCATCTGAAGAAAGTCCACAGTCAACAGATCTTGTATTTTGTTAGCTGAACACAACCACCTACACATGTACTAAAACTTGACCATGTGGGGCACAAACTGATCACTTTATGTGCAAAGAGATATACAAATTGTGTGTTTATGTGCCCCCAGACAAAGAACAGAACAAGACTTGTGGCAGCTTTTTCTACCAAATTTGCACAAGAGCAGCTGATTTTTAGTGTCTCCAGGCTAGCAAATCTCATAGAAATCCCACAGAATTCAGAAAACACCCCCAACAGATGAACCTTCATGATAAGTTACAAAAAAGAATTTTATTGTTCAAGCTTGTAATGACATGCTGGATGTTACGCAGTGCATGAACCACAGTCCTAATGAAGACTTTATAACAGAACTGACAGCATCCTAAGTATATCCATCTCGGTTTTGACAGTTCACTTGGTAAATTTGGCAACAATGGCAAATGACAACCGTTAGGAAGAAAAACCCTCCTCTCAAAATATTTATCAAGACTTCTTCAGATGGTTCTTGCCTTTTTCCAGTTTTTAAATAATTAACCAGTTACTGTAACAGAGAAATCAAGTCTTGATACGAGAAAATTCCTTTCAACATTTTTTTTTTAATAAGTATAGGGTCTTTTCCATCTTAATTTTCCCAACAATGCAAACATACTCCTTAACTGGCTAGAAATTTTTTCTCCTATTTGGAACTTTCTTGCTCCTGACTTTCCAGGTTCTCCTTTTATTAACCACATTTCTCTAAAATCCTGCTATTTAATATGTAGTAATATTTATTCAATGACATATTCAGAGATGGATAATTCAGATTTTTTTTTAACATAAGCTCTTGAGGAAGTGATTAATAAATGCACTGGGAAAATACGCAATAAATGCCTCTGGCACAATCTCCATTTAATGTTGGCTGAATGTTTGAATATGTTCACTTTGTTCTTTTGCCGTCTAAACTGTTGATTTGTAACATTGGCTTCTGTCTGCCAGACTACAGAAGACGACATCGGATGAGAGATGCTTTCATTCCAGGATAGTGATTACAAAATACCAGAACAATACAACACTAAAGTGCTCCAGCACTTGAATAACTTCCTGTTGTACCAGCCACTTGTAACACAAACATCAAATGCGCATATTTGCTTGCTTTTGGTATATACATTTTGCGTTCTGGACTTACTTGACAAACCAAGACTGTCTAGATATTTAGCAGCTGACTGTTATGCAGAATCTGTCACTGAATGACAGCTTTCACTTAAATATGCTGGCACGCAAAACTTCCCCCCCCTATGGCACATTATAGACGTGGCTTAAGTGGTAAGACTGCCCATCCATAAACCCTAGCCTGTGATTTGCAAAGAAATCTTCAGATGGGAGGAACCTTCATTTAAACTGACATAAGACTTCTCCACTGAAGTTCCTCTTATCAGAAAGTTACAAAACAAAGTGATGAGTCAAGTGTAAAGACTTGAAGAAACAAAAGCTTGTTGTGAAAATTCAAATCACTACATTGAATGCTGAATGATTTATATTAATAGCTTGTGAATTAGATTTCTGGCCCAAAGTGATTGAACTACTTCACTCGGTACTTAAAAACGTGGCAGCATTATAAATGGATAAAGTTTCCCCAAAAGAAGACACAGTACTTCTTCTTTTAAAATAACATTAGCAGAAAAAGAAAACAACTTTAAAGGAAAAAAAACCTTGATTATGCATCCAACTACAATGAATACTGGCTTTCTGTCCAAGAAACAAATATGATTTGATGGGTTTTTAAATAGTTTCCCAGTATTTTTCTGAGTAGCCTGTAGCACTACAGTTGTGAGCATAATTTTGTATTTGCAACCAGAATGAGTCACAGCTAAAGATTTTTAATACAATCCTTGTATAAGACATAGTATCATGACATCACTGATTGCATTGAATTTGCATTCAATGTAGATTATTTTTATAAAGAAATAGCTATTACAATTGCATAAAATTGGTTAAATAGAATTTCACCAAATGACTTCAGCATGATTGGCTTTCATCTGTTTTTTTTTGTCATTATTAGGCTAACAAAAACTAGCCTTGTTACTTGGCTGAATATTTTCTGGTTTTCTGTAAAGGCAGATTTTTCAGTTGAAGTTCTTGAGCACAAGATGAACAATGTAGTCACACGTCTAAACAGGTGTTTAAAAGTCTGACTCTAACCTGTATCTACGTTTTTTCTGATTACATCCACTGCCAAAACATTCAAAACAAACACACCAGAACAAGAAACACAGGTACCGTATTTTCCAATATCCTGCTTATTGAACTCAAACATGAGTCTTCTACACTTTCTGTTCAATATATTCATCAATGACCTGGATGAAGGCATAGAGTGTAGCAGTATAGGTTAGGGGCGGACCTGCTGGGAAGTAGTTCTGAGGAGAAGGATCCGGGGGTCCCAGTAGACAGTAAATTATCCATGAGCCAGCAATGTGCCCTTGTCGCCAGAAAGGCCAATGGAATCCTGGGCTGCATAGGGAAGAGTGTGGCCAGTAGGTCGAGGAGGTCATTCTCCCCCTCTACTCTGCACTGGTGAGGCCACAACTGGAATACTGTGTCCAGTTTTGGGCTGCCCAGTTCAAGAGGGACAGGGAACTGCTGGAGCAAGTCCAGCGAAGGGCAACTAAGATGATTAAGGGCTTGGAGCATCTGCCTTATGAGGAAAGGCTGAGAGAGCTGGGACTCTTTAGCCTGGAGAAGAGAAGGCTGAGGGGAGGCCTTATTAATGCTTACAAGTATCTAAAGGGTGGGTTGAAGGAGGATGGAGCCAGGCTCTTTTCAGTGGTTCCAACTGACAGGATGAGGGGCAATGGGCACAAGTTAGAACACAGGAAGTTCCGTTCAAATACACGGAAAAACTTCTTTACGGTGAGGGTGACAGAGCACTGGCACAGGCTGCCCAGGGAGGTTGTGGAGTCCCCTTCTCTGGAGATTTTCAAGCCCCGCCTGGATGCAGTCCTGAGTAATGTGCTCTGGGCAATCCTGCTTTGGCAGGGGAGTTGGACTAGGTGATCTCTAGAGGTCCCTTCCAACTCTGAAACTCCGTGATTCCTTTCCTTACAACCCCACTATCCACAGTTGCATTCCAATAACATTTTTTTATTATTATTAATCTGGGAAGAATGTTTTTTTTTCTCAAGAATAGTTCTCAGGAAAAATCTTCTGTAGCAATTTCTCCACTAGATCTGACCAGCAGTCAGTATACTCTAGTTCCACATGTGCAACAGACATCAAAGCCAGGAAAGTCAAAGGAGGCCCAAGGCATGGAACTGCTATGATGTGCGTGGCAGTAGGAGGGCTGATCATCTACTCCAGTTCCCAAAGGCCCAGCTAAGGTAACGCAAGAGATAAGGTAGATTGAACTGCTGACCTACAGCCAATCTATGCGAGTCATTACCTTTCCTACCTCTTCTTTGCTCACTATCAAAATTAATATCTCCTTTTCTATAGTTACATTTCCTCCAAAACTTTCTTCCATTTTGAAGGCAAAAAAAAGATATGATTTACAAGTTTCTGCTTAGGATGGTCAGGAAACTACTGAAAACCACCCAGTATTTTGAGATCATAAACATTAGAACACAGAAATCCTGGTGGATAAAGGCTTTTGCATGTAAAATATTGAACTGGTATCTTATCTGTTTTCAAACCAATTCATTAATATGTCATTCCATACAGAGAGATGAACTGAAGTGCCATAATTGGCAATTTCATCTGCAATACTGAAGTGGAAGCTATTAAGACTGTAATCAGAAGCTGAAGGAATGATATACAATAACAAGGAGGATGGTGTTTACAGGACTGTTGCTTATGCCAAAAATTGCTAACCAGCATGGCAAGCAAGCTTACCCTCTTTTGCAACAAACTTGACAGAGATACCCTATGAATTTGTGGGTCGGGTTTCTCTCTGAAGCGAAAAGGAAGGTATAAGAAGAATTTCTGTTGTGCCCTCGTCCAGCTTCATCTCGGAACTCTGCTATGTATAATCATTGCATACAAGCATATTGACAAGGTTAAAATAGTTTTCAGACAAAGTATATAATAAGATACAGAAGAAATTATAAATATCCCAACTCAAATATAAATATATTTTTTAAAGCATCTATTATGCAAAATAGCATTTCCTTAAATTTAAATATATTAGCAGTTTGTTGTTTTTTAACCATCCAGTCAAATACTGATTCTCTGAAATTTGATGTCAATTTTAGGGCCCTCATGTCCTCTATATCCTACAGAGCATCTGCACAACCTGTATTTCTCCAAATCACAACTATTTCAATTGTGTAAAGGATTCCTATTCACTCCATTTTAACTGTCCTTTTAGTATTTCAAGTTAGTTACATGCATGTACATGAATTCACAATGCCTCTGAACGTAAAATCTGGATATTTGGAAAAACTATGTTGCTGCTTTGTCTGTGCAAGGCTACATAGATACTGGTAGTGCTGTGGCAGAGCCTACTGTAATACGACAGCCCTGTTTTTCTCAGGTTCTTTAGTCTCAGGTTAATAAGCTCTTCAGACACAAGTGAAGTTTACATCCCATCAGCAGCAGATGGAACAAATTTCTGCAGTGAAGGATGATTAATAATTTTCCTACTTTTCCCTTTCCCGAGTTGCTTGTATTTTCACAATTTGCAAATAAGTTACACAGTTTAATTTGACAATGACTCACTTTCTATAAGTACCAGCCAGCCACACATGAGGGGGTCAGAAATTCTAATCTTACTGGTTACAAAACAATTACTGATTCATTTTACCTTCCTTTAATTATCCAGAGAGCTGTGCAGAACCGGGTGGTGTGTGTACGTGTCCATAAGACACTCGTTTATTTATGTCTCATGAGGGAGATATGCGCTGGGTTTGGGATTGAGGGAATGGACCACAGTTCTTTAAGGATTCTTTCAACGACTGAATTTCTTTAAAAATTCTCCCTGGTGGGACTGTCATTTTTTTATACAATGCCTAAAACAAGAGGTCTTTGATTATTGATTGGACTTCCCACATACTGCAGTGACTTCTGCATTAAATAGCAGCACCCTAAGAATATTAGGAGTCTGTTTCGATAGCAATGCATTAATGAAACAAACCCCCAATTCACAGTATAGGCGTATAAGAAAAGAACACCAGCTGAAGCAGGGGAGAATGCTACTGAAGTAGGAAATGCTTTAATATCAGATGCAGCTGAGTTCCCTCAACAGAGCTCACTTTGACTGCAAGATGAAGGAACAGATAAGAAACGGAATTCAGTCAGGGCTGAATCAGATTGGTAGGAATATTTGTCAGATATTTTGGTTGAATTTTGTTTTGCATGACCAAAGGATTGTCCTTGGTGGGCTGATTGATAGGTTTTCGTATAGAGAATGGTATACGTGTGTTTCTGATTAAAATAAATTTCACTCAAAAAGGTCAAGAAAAATTGTATCATTAGACCAAATCAACACTTCAGGGTCTATCTTGCAAAATATTTTTTCAGTATACACAGAAGAGTACTTCTTAAGTAGTTCCAAGAAACAGTATCCCCCTTTGACTTTTAAATCTCCATGGAGCGTAATAAACGGCCATACGAACAGAGCATCGGGTAGAAGGAGCTCTCTTTGCCACTGAGAAGATGGTGTGGAACTTCATAATGTTAACTCTACTCTCAAAACAGATCATGGTTTAAGGGAAGAGGTTTGTTTTTACCAAGTCTTTACTCAGCACAAAGCCTAGACGCCGGGCTTTCAAACAACCTAGAAAGGCAGATGCAAGAGTCATAGGATAAGATGTTCAGAGGTATCAAAAAGAGATGAAATGTTCAGGTTCCACTTGATTTCAACCAAGATCACTGTTAGAAAGCTGCTGTATTTAAATGCCTAAAAAATCCACTGTTTTATAATCTCTCCTCCCCACTTTCTTGGTAGCTTGAAAAAAACCCTACCAGATTATATGCCTCATTATATGTTACCTCTCCGGGAACAAATGCAAGTTCTTTTTCTTTCCCTAGGAAAAGGGGTGAGAATTTTTCTTAATCTTCTTCCTACTGTTATAGTACCCTGCCTGCCTGCACAGGTTGCAAAAATGTTGTCACTCAGATGACCTAAATGTGGAACAAACATGAACACCTAACTACCATCTCATTCCTAGCTGTACTTATTCCGGGAGAAAAGCGAAACATTGTTGTGGAAAACCATGACTGCCTTTTTCCTTTGTTCTGTTTTACAATGCAATATCATATGTTTAAAGGACTTTATGCTGACCGTCACTCACTTGCAGGAATACTGCAATCAATAGTTCAGGTGCCACAATTCCAACTGCCATCTCCCTTGCTATGTATTTCCAATTGAAAAGTAACTCTAATTTTGCATTTTAAAAACGTTTACTGACAGAGCAACTCTCCCATGTTGTTATCTGACAAAGGCTGGATGAACAGATTCTAGAGGAATATATAGCTGAAAAAGGACTCATAAAGTGCATATATATGTGGAACACTCTTGCCCAAAGCAAGGTTGTGAGCTCTTTAGAGTACTGCAACTGCCCGTGCGCAGCATTTGCTCTCATATATAAATATTTCCTTGTCACACGCAGACAGAACCCAACCCCGAATCCATTTCATAGAATATCCTCCCCCATTGTTTGTTTTGCCAGTTTACACACAGTCCTGTTTAAATGTCAATATTGGTGCAGAGAACCATATATAACTTAGCCCCCGAGACCAGAAGTTTTGTGCAATGCTACCGATCTCTTTTTAGAGGCTGTAAGAGTAGCGATGATGGGGGATGAAACTGCAATAGAAAGATAACTGGCTTAAAACGGGGCTTTGGGAGGAAGGATGGAAGGAAAAAAAGTAAGTATGGAACATGATACCAGGAATTCAATCAAGCAATCAAAGAAAACGCATTTTAGCTCAGGAGATAAGGGCCTTGCTTATAATATCATTTATCAACAGAAAATAGGCTCAGTTTAGGGTAAGCTAGTATTTTCAGAACTGCTTAAGTGCCAAACTTCTAAAACTTGTGAGAACCTTGCGAGAAACTTGCTACTTGTTTTGTCTAGATTGCAATCAGTGCAATCAGACTGCAGTGCAGCCTCGCTATTTTTTGAGCTAGTTTGGATACAATAAGCAATCTGGTCATGGAAACACAAGACACAGCAAGACATCCTCTGCTCTGAGCTCCATGTTGATAAAATTCATTTATGTTAGTAATTAGGCAGGTGAGCATATGCTTGCAGTTGGAGAAATAACTATACTGAAGTTGGACTAGTTAGGTCAGTTTTAGTGGAAGAAGCCCTGAAAAATGCTAAGCACTTCAAAACTCCCAGTGATAACAGATAATAGCCTGCCCAGACGAACCCAGCAGGATAATGAAAAATGCTTTGCTTTAGCTCAAGGACTAAAGCACATTTTTTAATAGAGTCAGATTATAGACTCTATAATAGAGCAGCAGGGGAAGGAATAGGAGAATTTTCTTCCAAGTTGTGCATTCTTTGGGACATACCACACATATTCCACAACATCCCACAAGGATCCTTCTCTATATACCTACACACTTAACTCATCAACAACACAAGAAGACAACCAAATCCTAATTTCCTCAGGAAATAAACCACCAGTAGATATGGTCAAGGGAAGGCATGGGGGAAGAAAACTTGGTAAGCCTACATCATTCACATACCAGAAACGGTATTTCCAAGAAGGCCTTGCAGAGAAGTAGGAAGCTACCTGGGGTAGAAACTGCTCAATCAGATGCACCCATTTGCAGTTCTTCCTGCAAGCTCAGACCAATGAAAACCATATGCCTCTCTCTCCCCCTCCTCCCCCAGCAAAGAAACGCACTGAAGGAATGTTAAGATAAAAAGTTTACTTTAAAGTGTCTTTCCATCCTCACTATTTAACAAATGACTCCGCAGGTAAGAGCACAATCATACTATTCCAGCAGTAGCGATGCAGCTGAAGAGCTTTTCCACCTGCAGCTTCCCCTCAGCTGCTTGTGAGTCCCTTTCTGTTAGACTTGCCAACTCAACTACACCTGTAGCCACTCCCAAATCCTACTCCACCAAATGCAGTTTAACTTGAACTCCTTCCTCTTTATTATTTCTTCATTGTTGGCTTTCTTCTTCTTTTGTTTTTAAAACAGGCCTTCTTAAGAGAACAAGGCTCTGGAGCAGCCAAGCTTCATAAGCATATTTAATTTGATTTTACTAAGCATCATGAAAACTACACGCTCTTCCATATGACAAAGAAAAGCTGCTATATCAGAAAAAGGATGAGCTATTTGTAAGATAAAACAAGAGGCAATTACAGATAACATGATCTCTTATCTCAGGTCTTCTTTTAGACACAGAGTCTCCGAAATAAAAATACCTAACTTCATTGTCCCCCGCAGTCTTTTGAAAAACTTTAAAATACTATGCTATTTTTTTTTCATTGTATTGAACAGAAGTAACGTTTTTTAAAGGCTGAACAAACTTACAGTCTAATAAAGTAAAAATGGATAATTTATCACTTATAAAGGGAATGATACACAGTCTCTTAACAATTTTTTAACACTTAGATTCTCTTGCATTTTGGGTTTAAACCAATGTGCTTAATTCAGTCCAAATTATCGTTCCAGACAAAGTAAATAAAGGCTCTTTCATGTCTGTTTTTCATATATTCAAGCCCAGTGTCCCTTTTAAAGAAAATTATGTATACATTAATGTACCAAAATCTATTTTAATATACTTATATTAAAGATGCAATTATGAATCTTAAAATTAAAAATTCATATTTGCATGTACTGCTTATGTTGAAATAATATATCTGGAACAAGTAATGAAAAGGTACAAATATAAATATATAATAATTTCATAAACAGAGCTTCTGGAGATATTTCACCACATTCTCTGGACTTTATAAAATCAGTAAAGTTGTTTTTTTCTGACTATTTTGATATATTTATTTTCTCCTGAATTGTATCTCCAGTCAAGACGTGGCTGCTACTTTCTAACAAATTGTCCTCTACATAAACACAGTTGGTTAAACATCTTTTAAAAACTACTGTTGTTATTGCAGTTTATGGTCCACAGCTGAAGGTACACGAAAAGCAAAGGAATTTCATATGAACCCCCCAGAAGCTCTCAGAAGTTTAGTTTTTCTTATGTCATAGTTGAATTGCATGTTTATGAAATGAAAAACTGACACAATCATCAATGAAAACACAGCTGTTCCTGAACTCCTTTTTAAATGAACCAATGAAACCAAATGGTGATTCACACTTGGTGTTGGCACTTCAGGGAAATATTAATAATTTCCTAAAACTTAAATGGAAAGAGATCTTACCTTGAAAATGTCTGAGTTTGAAGTTATCAGGACTCTGAGAAGGCTGCAACTTCCTTAGTGTGAGAAAAGAAAGCCAAAGTTCCCACATTCCAATGTGGATACTGAGGATACAGAGCTAGAAAGACCTCTGCGATAGATCATCACAGCTGATGCATTTAATCAATTTTGACAAACAGCCTCCTCCTTTTGCCAGTTTTAAAGAGATTTGTCCTTGAAAGGGCAAACAAACTCTAGGCTTCTGCAGGGAACAAAGACTGTAAATCCTGGTGAGGGAGCAAATTCTTCCACAGGCCATCTTCTTTGTGGAGAGAATGGAGAATAATCGTGCATCATAAAGATTATAAGCTCCAATCTATCTTATTTTAAAGCTATATAAATAGAGCAATTCAAAGGACTGTTGCTTATAGCAACAAATATAAGACAGTACAGATCATAGAATCATCTAGGTTGGAAGGGACCTTTAAGATCATCAAGTCCAAAAATTAACCTAACACTGCCAAAACTACCACTAAACCATGTCCCTAAGCAGCATGTCTAACTGCCTTTTAAATACCCCCAGGGATGGGAACTCAACCACTTCCCTGGGCAGCCTGTTCCAATGCTTGATAAACCTTTCGGTGAAGATTTTTTTCCTAATATCCAATCTAAACCTCCCCTGGTGCAACTTGAAGCCATTTTCTCTTGTCCTATCACTTGTTACTTGGGAGAAGAGACCAACCCCCACCTTGCTACAACCTCCTTTCAGGTAGTTGTAGAGAGCAAGAAGGTCTCCCCCTCAGCCTCCTTTTCCCCAAACTAAACAACCCCAGTTCCTTCAGCCGCTCCTCACAAGACACGTGCTCTAGACCATTCACCAGCTTTGTTGCCCTTCTCTGGACACGCTCCATCACCTCAGTGTCTTTCTTGTAGTGAGGGGCCCAAAACTGAACACAATACTTGAGGTGGGGCCTCACCAGTGCCAAGTACACGGGGAGAATCCTAGTCCTGCTGGCCGCACTATTCCCGATAAAAGCCAGGATGCTATTGGCCTTCTTGGCCACCTGGGCACACTGCTGGCTCATATTCAGCCAGCTGTTGACCAACCCCCCTAGGTCCTCTTCCACTGGGCAGCTTTCCAGCCACTCTTCCCCAGGCCTGTAGCGTTGCATGGGGTTGTTGTGACCCAAGTGCACGACCCGGCACTTTGCCTTGTTGAACCTTGTACCCATTGATCCAGCCTGTCCAGATCCCTCTGTAGACCCACCCTACCCTCAAGCAGATCAACATTCCCACCCAACTTGGTGTTGTCTGCAAACTTACTGAGGGTGCACTCAACCCCCTCGTCCAGATCGTTGATAAAGATATTGAAGAAAAACGGCCCCAGTACTGAGCCCTGGGGAACACCACTTGTGACCAGATGCCAACTGGATATAACTCCATTCACCACAACTCTTTGTGCCTGGATACCCAGCCAAACGGACAGGGAAAAAGCATTACTGGAAACCCATCATTTTGCTTTGCAAATTTACACCTCTGAGGGCACGTTGGGGCTTGATAAAAGAGGAAAAGGTCAGACATTAGCATGGTGGTAATGAGGAGTACACTTGTCAGTGTTTACATACCCTAAGTACCCCTTAGGAGGCCTTCCATAATTTAAGCAGAGGCACTTATCTCTCAAAAATGCGTGTCAAGACTATGAACTTATAAGGAATACTTTATTTAAATGGATGGCAAATAAACTTGCTATCAACTAATTAGCTCACTAGGTTTCCTTTTAGGTGGAGATAAATATTTCCAAGAATAAAGTGGTAAATACTACCAATGAAAATAAAAATATTCCGACAAAAGATCAGCCTTTCAATAGAACCACAGCAAGCTGAACAGCTATGATTGTGCCAGCGCATGTTTGTCTGACAGAAAACAATACAATATATAATAACTGCATCATCATTACATAAGGAAACATGAATTTTCAGGAATGGCACAAACATACTCCCCTTTGATATACTATGGTAGATACGATTTTACTAACTACAGACATGTCCTGACCAAAGCATACACATAATTTGCTTCACGTAACAGCAACATCAAAAGATCCCAGTGCTCCCATTCTCCACCTACTGGTGACTGAACTGAAACTACACTCCCCCTTTCACCAGCAGTAATTTTTGCTGCTATTACTAGGAAGCTATTTTTTTGTTTTGTTTCGGCAAACTCTTATTACAACTGTTATCTCTGCACAGAAATACAGGCACAGTAGTGCTCAACGTTTATTCTCCTGCAGTGAAGTCCAAAATAGATAGTTGCTATTGATTCCCTCTCCCACAACACCCATCGGTCATGTAAACCGGATGCGCGCTTTGATCAGCTGTTAGGCTTCTTCTGTCTTGCCTATGACCGTCAGCCTTGCACATGCCAACCAACCACATGACAAGTGAATTTCCTTAAACGAGGTCCGTAAGAACTCAGTCAACATCGGAGAGGGTGCGCATGAAACAAAATAACGTAGTCCCCTCTCTCCTAGCACCACTGGCTTAGACACGCAGATGAAAATAAAAACTCTAATTTTGCACACAAACTCATATAGATACAGAGCTGTTTTGTAAATAGCTTCATTTTTACATAATTACAGAGCAGAGGCCATTGTTGTCAAATTTTAACAGCGAGATCAATGTGATATGTCATATCAGAAACCTGGTGATAACACATAGCTTGCGGAGTGGCGTGGACTATTATGCCAGCGTCTGTGAAAGGCAAATTTTTTGCAGTTTTTCAGGAAGGCAGATGACTAGCCTGGAAGCATTACTAACATGAAAAATGACTGCTTTCACTCTGAAATACTTTGAGAGATGTAGGAACAAGGAACTATAAAGCAAGGGGCATAGCCTTGGTACTGTGCCTGGAATATGGTGCGTGTGACATTGACTTTTAAAGGTTCCACAAGAATTTTACAGACTAGTATGAACAGAAGGGGTGGATGTAAAGATGAAGTATAAAGTATTGGGGAACATCCAACACAGCATTTGCAAAGGGAAGTCATGCTTCATTACGCAGCATGTGTTCTTTGAAGGAGTTTATGACCATGCGGATAAGGAAGATCCATTCATCTACTCTACTGAATTTCTACTTGGATTTCCAAAATAATTCTGAAAATGTTCCTCATCAAAGAAAAAAGCCCTAGAACAAAAAAGGAAGATACTTGCCCAGATACCTTATTGATTAAAAAACAGGAAAAGGAAAGTTCTTGCACTGGAAAGAAACCACCCATAAAATCAAAGATCTTTTCTGGGAATGATACTCTTAAGCATTTTCATAAATGAGCAAGAGAAAGAGATGTGTGATGAACTCAGCTAAAGTTTGCTGATGATACTACATTCTACTGGGTAATAAATGAAGACAAACTGCAAAAAACTGCAGAAAGATGTTACCACATCAAGTGTAGAAATTCAGTGCATATACATGGAAAGTGACACAAGTGGGAAAAAAAACCCCTAAATTTACACACAAAAAGATGGCCTCTAAGCTAACTACTTAGCAGATAGATCCTACAGCTATTGTCTTTCCAGGAAAATGTCAGCTGAGTGACCAGCAGTCTTAGGACTTATCAGGAATGGAATACAGAACAAGACAGAACTCCTTTAGGTCACTAATTGAATAAATGGTCCACCTGCATCTGGTACACCGCATGCAGCTTTGCTCCACCATCTCAAAGTGATTCAGTAGAAGTAGAAAAGGGCAGTGAGGGTGATCAGTGTTCTGGAAATGTTTCTACAGAAAAAAAACTATTAAATACACTGGAATTTGTCAAGCACAATCATGGCACAGAGACTGTGAAAAGGAAATCAGTTTTTCACATTGTAATACAGAGTGAGAAGACCATGATATGAAGCTGCCAGAGCACAGGTATCAAACAAACAGGAGTTAGTTCATCTAACAGCTCATTAATCTGTGGACATCCTTGCCATCTTGTGGCTGTTAACGGTTTACATGGTTCAAACAGAAAACTGAAAACGTCCATGGGTGAAAATTCATCCTCCCATTGAATATAGAGACACCACTTCTGTCAAATGCAGTCCTTATGCAGGAACCCAGTCTAAAGCAAATGGTTAGAAGCTGAGGGAATATTATGGAAAGTTTCATTGAAAGCTTTCACACTTTTTACATACTTCCCTAGTCTTAGGTGTTTGGTCATTACTGGAAACAGGATACTAATGTAAGTACACTTGGCCCGAGTAATTTTCAAGCACAGGAAATTCATGATTTGATGCAAGCATTGACCTGATGCACATTGTCAACGTTTGTAGCCATCTCCCATTTCAGAACTTTGAGAAAAAAAAATTATTATTATTCCAATACTTGCTGGATTGTTTAGGCAGAACATTTTGAAGAACTTTGGTCAGACTTTTGGAGGCTGCTGTGGCACCCAGCAGGTTACACATTCCATCCCTAAGGTATCCAAAATGCAGATCTGACCTACCTGTGTTTATATCCTGTTTTATGTCTTTTAGGAAGTCCAAAGAATGAGATTTTCACAATTTGTTGGATGCATCCAGTTTATCAAATATTTTTCTCTCATTATGGCATTAACAATGAAGATTATGCTTGATTTTTCTGAAACTGTGATTGCAATTGCTTCTCAACCTGTGGCTGGGACTATTACAGTCAGTCACAAACTAATAAAATAACACAGTGCTGTCCCTATAAATGCCAGAAAATCTGCCCAAGAATAACTTTAGACTTGAGCAAAAAAAATAATCACTGAACTAATGTATTAGTTTTCCAAGACCAACAGAACACTGTAGGGTTCTACCAACATTTATCATCTCATTAAAGACTGCATTTAAATAACAGGGCCACACACCTTCCTTGACAATGGGCGGATACTTTTATTAGGGACAACATTACTACAAATCCTTCGAAAGCAGCGTCAAGGTCTGGGACCGGAATACCCAAGAAAACTTTCTGTTCCCAATTTCATGGACTAAATTAGTTTAAAACTTTTTGCTGCAACTCCAAGGTTTTGATTAGGTTTTCATAGTGCCTAATCTGGTTCACTGAATTTTGGTGCCTAAGCTAGGAAGCTTGTCTTTACGGGCTCTCTGTGCAGTCAGCAGAGAAAGGCAGGCATGTGGTTCAGGTCAAGAGCACAACCTTGGTATCTGATGAGCCCTCCAATATCCAGGCTCTGAAATGAAGACTGGTCTGAAGAAGTTCTTCCTTCCAATTTAGGGCATCCCCTCCTCTTCAATGCTACTGTTTTGAATGACTGATGGGAATACTGTTCAGTAACACCTTCACAGCACATGACAATGTCACCATAGCCATCAGATTTGTAGGGGACTAGCCACGATGCTTCAGCTGAGTCCTGCTTTCCAGGCTGGATTGGGAAGGCCACACTGATGCATGCGTGCTTTTTCCTCATAGTTTTCACTTGGCATAGACCTCTCAAAGGGAAAATGAAAATAATAAAAAAAAAAAAAAGCTTTCATTTGGAATAGGGACATGCTTTCTGTAGGAAGAAGAAACATAGCTTCAATCTACTTCTCATTCAAAGTCATTTTCATTGGTCTAAGACAGCATTTTGTTGGATGATTGAACTCATGGTTGGAAAAGAAAATTCCATGTGAATTCTGTGTAGAGGATCTTTATCATTTGGTCGCCTCAGCAAGATTCTATCTTATTCTGCAGCTCAGCAACTTCAAAATAATTGTCTTCTATCCATTCACTTGGAATTTGGATGGCACTTATTGTGACAGGATGCGGATTTTTCACTATGAATAGAGTCTTTTGTTAACATTTATGTCCAATAATTCAGGAGCCAGCTGCTCCATAAATAATATCAAATCATCTTCACCATCTGAAAGACTAAGTAATCTAATATTAGTCTTGGGGCTTCACAGCAGAGAATTTTATTCACCTTTGAAAGGCTACTAGCAATTTGAGATAAAAAGTCTATTTTCGAATCCTCCTCTTTTATAGTGTTTCCAGCTTGAAGGGTTTTGGTGTACACCACATCTGTCCAAGTTTCCACATTTGATAAATGTAGTCTTGCAAAATCCATTTACCATCCAAAGCTGTTACAGCACATGTACACATTAAAACGTTCTGTTAATCTATTTCATCAATAAATTACTGAAATGGCTCTTTTTAGGCTTCAGTCACAGGAGAAATGGCTAAACGACCACAGAGAAAAAGATTGGTTTATATTTATTTTCCCCTCTCTCTACAAGATGATGTCATTCAGTATGCTTGGGCCAGATTTTGGTTCTCATTACCCTTCAATCTGTTAGAGGCCAGAGCCTAGGTAAAACATCTGAACAAATGACCAAACTTTCCATAACACTCAAAAGTGACAAATATCACAGTGAAGTCACATCATAAAAGGGGCTCAAGAAGAGCATTGCACTTGCTGTGACATAAAATTTGCTTGTCAGGCAAGACAAAAGAATATTAATAGCCTTTTGCTGTGTGCTTAATGAAATACTTCCCAGACTACTTGGAAGCTCCTTTATTAAGAACAATTACTTTTTTCCTGAGATTAATGACACTGTTTTAATACAGAAGACCTTATAAAGTGAAGTTTGTTCTATTTTTGTTGCTCTAGACAATAAAACCTACAATAGCAGTGATTCAAACATAAGCAATTTCTAGACATAAAATACGACTGCACCTACCATTCAAACAAATTACCTCCAAAGGTACCAAGAATCACAAGCACAGTTCTTGGTCTGAAGAACATACCAGTATAAATTCATTGTGATGCAGTGGGATCTTAAACACAAAATAGTTAAGAAGTGAGAGAAAGGACATCAACAACAATCAGGTCACAAAGTCACCTCAGAGAACTCTATGTCAGTATTGATGTTAGTTTTGTGTAACCATCTCTTCTTTTGCTTGGTACAGTCAGGAAAGGGGAAATGAGGGACAATTTATTATGATTATTTTACAAAATGTCTGGGAGTGATCATACCGAAGAGTCTACAGACTCTGTGACCACGTTTCAGCTAGAAGCATCGGAAAAAGAAAGTGTTAAGGAGAAAAAATATGAAACACGAGACTGAGGCTGAAAATAACAGTAAAAAGAGGACGGACGCAAAGACTTGCTGAAGATTTACAAAGGACCGTTTCTTTTCTTTCATCAGCTCTCTCTTACAATAGGTTTGTTTTCCACTGGGCTTTTTAGTGGGTCTTGAAATTTTTACTATCATATTTGCACGGAGAGTGTCAGTCCATCCTCAGTTAATGACCGTTAAGTATCACAGTAGCCACATACTACTGCACGACAAAGTAGTTCAGCTGAACTATCACCATAAAAGCTGTCCTAAAACTCTTTGCAAGATGGCTGTCTGCAATATATCAATTGCACAACAGGCATTTACAACAGCTCTAGAGAATTTACCAAAGTGTGAGAAAGCAATACAGGACTATCTTTTTTTTTTTCTGTACTATTAATAGTGGTAACATGAACCTGTTTCAGCAAAGCCACTTGGCAGCTGTACTATCATACTCAAACCTGTGCTATTAGGTCCTTTTCTTTATATTTAATTGCTTGCCGTTACCTAGCTTCCTTCTCAATTTCTTTCTTCTCCTAACCAAATTCATCTTTAAAGCTGAGTGACTCAGCTGCTTCACTGAAAAAAACTGTGTCCCTGACGTACATCTTGTCCTGTAAAAATAAACTATGATGATAAATATTTCTATTTAACAGAAAGCTTTGTGAAGTAGGAGGCTTTTCATTGGACTAATACCTTCCACTCGTTTAACAGAAAGCTATGTAATGTTTCTTATAATCTCCCCTCTTTCCATCCCCCAAATTTCTGACTTTCAAATTACATTGAGAATTTCCCCGTGGTTGCTAACAAGGTTGATCACAAGCCAGGACCTTATTCTTTGCACACAGGAATACAGATTATTTCAGCCTGCCTACGCAGGCAAGCACTGGTCAAGACTTTCACTTAATCTCCTGTGACGTGAATGAAGAAACACACTAAATTAGCTGCGTGGAATGATTGAATCAGTACAGTCGAATGATCAAATGCCAGCACAAAGCTGCCATAGAAGCTCAGGCCACTAATGAGACTTTTCTGCTTTACTGAATCAGTTAGTTTGGGTTTCAGGTCTTTTTTCTAAGCATTGTTCAGAAGCAGGGATGGAGCTCACCTGAAGGAAGAAGAAAACGCACAATTTCTGTTTGTTGCCTTTTAAATCAAATTCAATGCTTTTACAACAGGTACTAAGAGTTCACTTTTTCAACATGTTCCAAACTGCGTCAGAAAACTGGATCATTTGCTTTTAATCTACCAGGGTAGCTGCTTGCAAAGCCGCTTTTTAATTTCACGTTGCCACAGAACAAACAGAACAAGCTGTTGCTTAATGTTAGCACAGAACGTAAGTACTCGAAAGTGCTTCAGGAAAAGAAATTAAGATGCTAAAATAAGCACCATTTAATTCCAAAGGCTAAAGTTTTGCATAAGGATATAATACTACAGAAATGAACAACAAAAGTTTCCAAAATAAATAAAGGATGCATGTGAAAATGTTGAGAACCTAGCCTAGGATCTCTTGATAAAACATTTGAGAGTGGAACCTTTAACTCAAGTTGGCTATGCAAAAACTGAAGCAACCCACGGGCGTTAACCCCTTTTTAAAATCATGGCCAACTTTATATTTACAATCACCATGGAGATGTAGCCTAAAGGATCTAATTCCATTTGAGTTAGCAATATCTGGGAGACAAATTGCCTATTTTACTTTCTCCGAATTATCATAAATGCATTTGCAAGTTCTTCAGTGCATTATTTCAAGTTGATATGCTCACTCAGTAAATAAATCTCTCCCTTATGGAGTTTCTTCTGAACATTAGTTAAAAGCAAAAGAGAGTGTTTCTCCTTTAGGAACATCAGATATCAGGACAAATCATGATGACTTCAATGCTCATGTGCTCATGATGTGGAAAGAAGATTTTAATGCCATCCTTAAGGATATATCTGTGACTTTTTCAGAATTCCACTCAGGCATCCATGTTTTAGTATATAGTATCTTCCCTGTTTCAAATTGAACTGAGTTTCATTATGTATTTAAAGCTAGGCTCAGTGTCACTAAAATGCTGCTCTTTCTAATAGTGAAAGAGGTTTACTGGATCATTTAAAATTCTGGTGTTCTAAAATATGAAGCTTTCCCAGTTACTGTGTCTTCTGCAAAGTCTTCAAATGCAACTGTGTTATTAGGTGTGCAATGGCATCTGAATCTGATGGGGACGAGGCTGGTTCAAAGACAGCAGGCTGAAGGCAAATTTATATCATCAGATCCCAGCTTCTGTTGCAAATGGGGATGACAGTTCCTATCTACTTTACTACAGATTGAGAGCTCCTTAGTGTAGCAATACTCGTGAACTCTGCTAAATTTAATTTCTATTTCCATTTGACAACAGGCAGGGAAGCATCGTGTCAGTCAGCTTTTAATAGCCATTACCTTCCACATTGCAAAAAGTCATTCTAGATTTTAATTTATTTTCCAAGGCTATTTCAGGAAACTTTCAAGATGGAATACATTAAACTAAGCGGAATAAACAGCCCTGAATTGCATATGAAGGGTTAGTGTGGTAATAAAAGGGAATTGGTGCCAACGAAGGCATCAGGCATAGCCCCACGATTTTGAGGGAGTCACTCAGAGAGAAAGGTAGGAAGTAAAGTTCTAGCATGACTGAACCCCAAATTTGCTCCATTTTGGGTTTCTGGCTACGTTTACTATTACCAGGAGTGGTCCCATCACCCAAGAGGTTTGCTTCCCAGGGACAGCAGGATGTGGCAAGCAGGGCAGGAGGAAAGAGGCACTTCTTGGTGTCATCCAGCAGGGTGCTGGGACAGAGCTGGAATGCCTTCACATATCAGGGAAACAAAGAAGCGTTTCTATGAATTATAGCCTCTCACCTTCAAGGCACGACAGCCACCTTAACTGTACAGCGTTGCAGTATTTGTTCCTCAGCATGAGTGCCTTTTGCTCATCTGTTTTTTAGGCAATACTCCATTACTGAACACAAGGCTTGGCATGGTAGACTGGAAATATAGTCACAGCTTGCCGGAAGCGCAGTTCTCCAAAATTTGATATGACTTCCTTATTCAACCTCAATGTTACATTCACTATAAGTCTTTGATATTTTTATTAGCTACAGCAGTAAAGACCATAAATCTGGACAGCTTCATAGTAAGAAATACCACTCTGAGAAGTAGTTTCTGTTCTGATGACATCACTGTTGTCGGGATACAAGAACTTAATCAAAGCACAATATGCAGCTATTTTGCTAAAACATGAAAAACATGCACCAGACAAAATTCAAGGCATCTGTGACATGTATTTTCACAATTCTATCTTAATTTATAACAATTGAGGTATTCACCTAAAATACTTGGAAATTATATGTGACAAACCATTTTTTTCTTTTCTGGGTAAAAATTGTTCCACTATAATTGACATATGCTAAAGGATGCAGTAATTTTAATTCAGATGTTCTATGTAAACAGCAGAGGTGATGTAAAAGGAAGGATCTTTAGAATATAGGACTGCCGCCGAGAACACTGTTAGTTCAAGATGTCTCCGAGTTCCTCTCTAGAATAACTTTTAAAGCATGATGTCATAAACCTGAATCCCTGCAGCGCTTTCTCTCTCAATCGCTGCATGTTTCTCATGAAGCTTTATGTAAGTGCAGCCTAGCAATGCCCAACATTAATCCTTGCCTATCTCTGAAATATTATGGAGCGTACTAGTATATGCAAAGAAGAACATAAGAACATAACAATAACATTTGCCAAAGAGACAAAAAAAGAGCAAGTTGAAGTTTAGGATTTTATCACAAATGACATTTTTAAAGACTTGCTCAAAAAAAAAAATCAAAACTATTCAAGTTTAATGCCTTTTAAAAGAGGAAATGTATTTAGTTGTTAAACTAGAAGAATGGAATTGACATAATCTGGGTTAATAGCCTATTTTTGTGAAGGTCTTATTTTATGTGATTGTGCAAATTACTTCTCATCTCTCTACTCCACTTTTGCCCTCTATAAAATGGGATGACAACCCCTTTTTTGAAAAACAGAAGTATTGAGCCATAATTCTTTTAAGATGCAAAAGCACACATGGCCCTAAGATAAGAAAGATTCATCTACAGCATGTCCTTAACCACTGTTCTTTCTTTTTGAACTGGGATGTGTGAATGCTTTCCTAAACTATAACCTTAAGAATCTCATGAGAAGAGACGCCACTATGTGCATATTTAATTTTTTAAAATAACTAATCGTATTTATATTCTTAGATCTTATAAGGGCAAAGAAACTAGCAGCATTTCAACATAAAACTATTTATGTCAAAGAATAAAATCTTTGCAGCTCAGACTTGTAGTTTTGCTGAGTTTGTGGACTGCACAGTACAAATTGATACAGCACATATTGAGAAGTAAATGTAGTCACAGGTGAAGAGCTCATACTGCTTATACAGGTGATGTGAATTGACTGCATGCTTTTTTCATGGTAACAACAACAGTAACATTCGAATGTCTGTAGAAGTAATAATAATTACAAAGATAGGTGCTAATAACGTAGCAGTTTTCCAATAATTTGGCAGCATGCTTATGTCATCACATGAATCAGCTCTTGTAGCTGTCTTTGCTGAAAAGTACATTTATTGAGAGTTACCTACAGTATTTTATTTCTTCCTTATTCTGCACATGGTGAAGTTTTATCTACTTGAAGAGGTGCCACAATTCCATTCCTATAGCTACTTTTTAATTGGTAATACTGTCCAGAGCTCTGGATTGCAGACTACAACACTAACATAGCTGTCATGCATGCAGAGAGAAAGTCTCAGTTTCAGTATCTAAGTGTCAACAACTACTCTTGAACCCTCAGAAATACATAAACAATCCTGTTTCCCAAATAAGAAGGAAATCCAAGTGACTCAACTCCTACCATGACCTAGAAGAAGGGAATTCCTGACTCAGCCTGTCAAGCAGACTGACTGGTAATTCTTAATTTTTGGACTGGCTTTTACTATTCTTTTGCTCACTTCTCTCCCATATTAAGAACCTGGAATACACTTACATTAATTTCCACACTGGTCATACCACAGGTTCACATAGCTCACTTAGACTCCTGTCTTGTAACAGTGACTAGGAAGAGATGCTACGCGATACACTTTGCAGTGGTGCAACACAAAAGTAATCACATATAAAATTTTCACTTTTAAAAGGGATTTTTAAACCACTTAATAGAGAAATTGCCTGTCTTCCTTGTCTTCTCTATTCTCAAGACTATAGGGATACATTCACCCAATGTTTGTACTGAAAGAGCCTGGCTCAGGACTTGATTAAAAGATTCATCTGGTCATCTCAAGAGATCCTTAAAACTGTGGCAGAATTACTGAAATCCTCTAATGGAATGTGACTGAATTATAATTTGTAATATTACCAATTTCTTGCAAGTATATCTAGAGATTATGTTCAAATAACAGCATTTACATATGCTTTCATGCATTATACCCAGAGAATTCTTGCATTCTCTCAAACCTGCTCCCTAAGCAGATCTCATTCTGACTGGAAATACATGTTCCACTTGGCTACACAGTATGGAAGGTAGGGAAAAATACCACTTCGCCTTGTGGCCAGCGAAATGGGTGGAGTTCTGTACAGAAAAAAAAAAAAGAAAACAAATATTGTGACATTACAGTGCATCTCAACCTCTTAGAAACATTCCATTCATTTCAGCAATCCTTTTGATGTATTCTGTATAAACCATAGATAAATCTATTTAAATCAATATAAATCTATTCCATATATGATTTGAAAGAATAAATCTCACTCCTCTGACAGAACCTCATTGAGAACAAAGAATCAAGAACTGTGCAGGAGATGCGGTAAATAATTTCATGCAAAATACGGTGGAATACAACTGCAGAGATTGTATTTACTCTGCGTTTCTCATAGCAGTGTGCTTGCAACTGCTGCTGAGGGCAGTCAGTGGAAGCCTTTATTTTGAAGAGGAAAACCGTGGTAGGATGTCTGCAACTTTGAAAAATTCAGACCGGGTTTTTCATATATTTGAAACAGGTCTCTTACTCCTTGACAACATCTAACACTAACCTTTTTGTGTGCGATGCGTTCGCATACAATGATGAATGTTCTTCACGTAATGAGAAAAGTGCAGGGAGAAAGTGGGAAGAGGAGCCTGGACACAGGCAGAGGAGACAAGACGGAGAACGGTAGCATGAAAAAAGCTGACAGTGGAAGCCAGGGTGGGCACAAAGGTTTGGAAAAGACTAAGGATCAAACAGAAAGTAGAAGTAAGAAATAGAGATGTGGAGTAGCAGAGAAAGATGAAAATTTGCTTACTGGGCTATACTAACAAGTGTAGCCAGCAGGTTAAGTAAAGTGGTTATTCTTGTCTGTTTGGCACTTGTGAGACCACATCACAAGAACCACATCTGGTTTTGGGCTTCTCAAAGACATTAATATGTTGGATCAAGTCTAGCAGAGAGCTACCAAGATGACTAGGGGCCTGGAGCAGATGACATACAAGGAGACTCTGAAGGAACTGTCTTCCTCAGTCTTAAGACGAGAAGGCTAAGGATGGATATTACAGTAGTAGTCAACTAACCAGTGGAAAGGTGTAGAGAAGAGAGAGCCATCCTCTGCTCATGGATGCTCAATGAAAGGTTGCAAGGTAACAGATACAAGTTGTGACAAAGAATATTCCAACCAAATTTTAGGAAAAACATGTTAACCATGGACATTGGTGGTCAAACCCTGGATCAGATTTGCCCAGAAAAGCTGTAGAAACTCCATTCTTGGAGAAACTTAAAACATGCCTATACAAAGTCCCGAGCAACCTACTCAACCTTGGAAATTGGCTCTATCTTTGAAGCAGGCATCACTTTGCAGGCCAGATTATTTGGACCAGATGACCTCCAGAGGTCCTATCCTACCTAACTAGTTCTGTGATTCTATGAATTTGAAATGAGGATTAGACACCGAGGATACAAAGTTGGAAGACTGCAGATAAGTAGCCAGAAGACCATACTCTACACAGCCTAAAAACGAAGAAATTTTTCTAGAATCTCAAGACTTCTGCAACCAAATATCTGCAAAACTTTGTGACAAAACATGTGTCTCATCCCCCCTCTAGTGGCTAGTACACATAGGACAACTCACTGCTAAAACCACTTTGTCAACTCTAGTGGCAAGTGTTTGGGAAGAGTGAAAGATGTTTATCACACATCTGAATATCGATACATTCTGACATCATGGAATTAGTGAGGTTTGTTTTCAATTCGGTTTTTAATTTTTTTAAAAAAAGTTAGCAAATGGCGTGTGACATATATTCCCAGCATTTATCTCCCTCTGTCCCTAAAGCCACCTTAAATGTGATTTTGCACTTGTTTTTTCTTCTATTTTCAAATGCTTTTTGTTTATTCTATATTTATGCACATATGCCCATGCATATATATGTGATTATTGTTCTGTGTATGTGCATAATTTTTGTGGTTGTGTATATATATTTATGTGCATATTTTCTTAGTGGACTAAATTGATAAAGCATTTCCAAGATCCATTTCTTCAGACAAGGTCGCCTTAAGTCATCTTTTACATCTATGAATAAATAAAAATATCTAAGCTTCAAAGATACTTGTGCAATTAACAATTATGTCAAAGTAGTTCATGTATCCAGATCAGAGAAAAATATATCAGGCTTCCATGCCTAAGCATGAAAGGAAGTATGTACAATAAATACTATAAAAAAATTTAGATTTACATGCTTTGGTCAAGAATTTTAAGAAATGTGGTAAAATCTACTGCAACTTAAAGAGAAAATATAAAGAAAATAATAAAAACAAAGTTAAACTGCTTGTAAGTGGGAATACTACACAAATATTTACTTACAGAGCTACCGGTCATGTTTGCCACATGTCAAATAGTGAAGCAAATAGAGAAACACTATTGATACTAATTATGCAAATATCTTATAGCCAGGACAAATGAAGAGGTCAAAATGAGACATTTAAAACATTATTCACAAAAAATTATGTCTAGCTACTGGGTAAAGGGATGTGAATTTTCACACAGATGAGAGAACAAGAGAATTTTTTCCAAATATTTTAATGATATTAAATGAAATTAAGTCATTAAAGTTCATAGAAAATGTTATTACTGAGGAAAAGATGCAAACGGTGCTAATTTTTACCATAGTTTCAGCTACGGTAAGACAACCAACATTGTTAGACTGCTTGGCCTCTAGCGTACCAAAAACGTCTTTCTTTGCATCTGAACAGAAACAGTAAGAGAGCACCAACCACACAGCATATCAAACACCACTTCTTCACTCGATAAGCCGGACAGGCCTTCGTGCAGCTCTTTTGTATGGGTAAGTGATATGAAGGCCACATCTACCAGAAATAAATAGCACCTACAGAAGCTTAACAAGTCATTTTGCAAGGGTTTCCTAACCGCAGTCTTTTATATTCAAAACTAGGCAGTTTTAATTTAGGTACCAGTCTGTCAAATGGTTCTACAGGTAATGTTAGTTTTAAGCATACAAAGACCTAACAATTTCAGTGGGGCAAATCACCTGCTTAAGATTAACATGTGCCAACCACGTAGAGAGTGGAGCAAAGCACATTTCATTCAGTAGCAGAGAGAGGAAACCTGTTCTATCCAAAGGGACAGAAAGTACTTGTTTCCACAGCGTGGAATGAAAAAATGCATCTTTGACCACCTGCCAGTACTGATAGTCCTATTCTCCTACCTCCAACAGCTGCTATTATTATTTCACAGTACCAAAAATGTACTGGGCATTACAGAGAAAACAGTAAAAACTGCACCCAGTGTCCAGAAGTTTAAACAATCCTAGTTACACCTCTCACTACAGATAATAGCAATAGGGTGGAGAAAGGTTTCTGGTGGATACGATTTACAAGAGTAGAATTACGAGGCAATGCCTTTATTAGGTTGCTTTTGAAATCTACTTCCATTAATCAATTGTTCTAAACACATCTGCATTATTTCCTCTACAGAAGCAACAAAATATGCCATTCTTGGTCAGACAGTGTTGCCCAGGTTCATCATCTACACTTCAGTCTTACACACCTGAAAGAAACATGGCAAGTACAGCTTAAATTGGCAGCACTAATCTCGCAAGTTGGCATTCTAAGTTGGGCTCCCGTAATAGAAAACAGAGAGAAACAGGCACCTCTACATTCTCGAAATTATGGAAGTACTTTAAAATGGGAAGAATCATCCTTTGTGAATGTCCTTTTCTCACCGCTGCCTGCAGAGACACCTTGAACAACTAGCTGAGACTTTTCGTTCTCAGCTCAAGTTAAATATATTCTCCACTTTCATTTTCAGACTTCCGATCTTGATCACTGAATGGTTTGTGTTGGAAGGGACCTTAAAGATCATCTAGTTCCAACCCCCCTGCCACAGGCAGGGACACCTCCCACTAGACCAGGTTGCTCAAAGCCCCATCCAGCCTGGCCTTAAACACCTCCAGGGATGGGGCATCCACAACTTCTCTGGACAACCTGTTCCAGGGTCTCACCACCCTGACAGTAAAGAATTTCTTCCTCATATCTAATGCAAATTGACCCTCTTTCAGTTTAAAACCATTACCCCTTGTCCCTTTGTAGATATGGATATTGGATTAATCAAGATACAACTGGTTTAGCACCAGCTAAAAAAAGGATAAATAGGCTATGCTAGGAGGTAAGCCCTACCATAAGGATGTGAGAAGCCCCAAAGAAAAGCATATGAATCAATTCTCTTTTAACAGCCATAACAGCATGCCAGAACTCCAGTTACAAAAACTGACGGAAATTTAGTACCGCCAATGCAATGCTAGTGTTTGCCAATGAAAGGGACACCTTTCTCATACTCCTACAGACTCCAGGAAAAGAGATTGATTGGGAAAAAAAAAGAACAAAGAAATCCAGTGAATAATTATTAATTTAACCAGGTGAATAATTATTAATTTAACCAGAACAAAAACATATTCGTTAAATAATATGGTACCCGGAATATCGGCGAGCACCTCAGAAGATATAACGCATGAAAGTAATTTTTCAGGTGTGCTGAAAAAGAGAAACAGAGCATCCTTCAGGGAAAAAGTTTACGCAGCAGGGCATAAACTGAGGAGTCACGTTCCACAGAGGAACACTTCCTGTAAGATTTGTTCTTGCATTTTTCTTCTAAAATGGCACAATTTTCCTTAGGTTGTACAGTTTCAGGATACAAAATGAAACAAAATGATTCAGATGATAATTGGCTGAGTCACAGACTGTTAAATATTTGAGGATATGAAAATGGTTCTTTTCCATAAAGGATGATGGCCAATTTAAATACCATATTTTTAGGTTCTGAAATACAGTTCCATTAACAATCATTTATTGAAAAACAACAACTTGTGAAGATTAGTCTATGGAATAGTACCTTTTGTATTACACAGTTCAGGACCCGCTTGGGGTAAGACACATTTGCTAAATTAACCCCTTGCAGCTGGAACTTCTCTAGCTCTCAGTGATTAGGCTAATTAGGATTGCACTGGATACCATTTATCAAACCTTTCAGTAAAATGAGCTTGCCTGATCAAATGATACAAAACCAAAAACTCTGCATGTGGCAAGTCACTACACTACTTTGCTCTAAAGTACTGTTTTAGGAAATACAAGCAAAAAAGCAAATCTACCTGTGAATTCACTTCATCAGTTTGGAAGGTTTGAAGAGCACACCAGTAATATGTCTTCCCAAATAAATCACCGTTGAGCTTTGTCACTTTACTGACCCAATGTGGGATCTAAAGAATGCTGTGTAACTACCAGCATAATAATATCCTATAAATACGTTGAACTAAAATACGACATTATCTGTAGTAACAACGTCTAAAAAGAAAAAGTGAAGGGCACAGAATGGAAAAGAGATAAGTCACTTCCAAGTATGACTTATTGAACAGAAATACTGAAAAAAATATTTTTTAAACAGTGAAATTTAAGATGGTGATTAAAAAAAAGAAACTGGATTTAATTTCATGCTATTCTGTATTGATGAATAATTCTCTGAGTTTCCCTTGTGGAAAAATGATACAACTCTAATAGAATGATTCATAGCACTAAACTGTTTTCCTTAGCAAACACCATGTACATTAGAAGGACTTCTAGAGGAGAACATTTATTTGGAAGATTTATTATTGTAAGATTATGGTAAGATGATCTGGATGGCTCAGCGTACGAAAGCTTGTCATCCTAGCAGAAGTACTTTGTACTTCCAAGATGCAAATGCACATTTGAAACCAGACAACGGAACTCAAATTCTGAAGCTGCACAGATAGTTTGCACAGGCTTATGTTGACATGTCAATAGGCAGTAAAACAGCAGTAAGTGCATACCATTAACCCCACATCAAGCAATACATGCTGGCATGAGCGGTGGAAGAGGTCCACTTATTGAATTGAAGGAGGCACTGTGATAGCAATAGCAATAGCAAAGCAAGTGTACGGGGAGGTAAGGGAAGGAAGAAAAGAATACACTCCTACATTTTTACTGTGGCCATTAGAGGTTTGTTTTCCAAAAGAAAAAAAATAAATCTCTTCCTATGACTGGTATAAACATACCAGAAAATAACTAAAGGAAAGCAATCTTGCTGAGCAAATTGCACATACGGTATAAGGCATGTGAACTTAAACATAAGGGTTTTGTGGATCAGATTCTCAAACTACCCCACGAAAATATTTCCTATCCAATCCCATGAAACAGATGGATTAAAAAATAACAACATAAGCTATAGCTTAAATAGTACCTGTCAGAGCTGCAAAGGTAGCATAATTGACCATATGAACATTTACATATACCGGTTCAGTTCAGGTTGCATCACCATAAAAAATACAAAACGTATCAGAAAACCCAGCGGGTGATAAATGTTTTTATGTGACCCATGAGGCAAACCAGATGGTGTAATGACTTCAGCAGCGAGGACACCACCAAGTCACTGGGTGACACTGAAAGGAAATCCAGCCACTAACTGGATTATTAGCCAATGTGGTTCACAGATGCCACCTGCTTCCTTCCCCACCCCTTCTCTGCCTTGTTTCCCCGCAAAAGACTCTGTATACAAAGCAGAATTCTCATGGCAGACCATCACCCGACTGTAGGCACATTGGGAAACGTGTGGGGAGCATGGTGCCGGGACACAGCTTGCAAGGAGCACCTTTCTACCAGAGCTCTTCTGATAGCACAAACAGCGCAGCGTCCCTCCATCCCAGCAGCCTGCATGGCAGACCACAGACCAGGCTGAGGTCCCTGAGCTAGCAGACAAGATCTCAGAGCCAGAGACTAGCTAATGGCTAAGGAGATGCTGCCGGTATTTGAAGCACAGCTCTAGCTGCAGCCCTAAGTCCATCTTCCAAGTCTCCAACTTCTTGCTGATAAGATGATGTACAGGTCCTAAGAGGAAAGCTTAGAGGAGGAGGCAGCTCTGGAGGCTTGGCAACCCGGTAAGAGTACAGCTTGTACGTTAGGGATGAGAAGCAGGGCAGGCAAGACAGAGTTAGAGCAGCCGGAAGGTGGGAGGACATGGAGTCAGCTGAAGAAGCAGAAATACGGAATGAGGGAGTGGGACTTATGGCAGGAATAGCGGAAGAGCCTATTTTGGATCGCTGTAGGGAATCCATCAGGAAGCTGTGGCTCTCAAACACATTGCAGCATGACTTCAAGAGCCAGAAACTTTGGCAACCCTTACTCTGTACTTTCTACGATCAAGTTATTCTCTCCTCCTGCCCTAACCTGCTTCCCATCCCACACATCCTCCCAACCCCACTACGCTTAGAATACCTTTTGTACGCAAACTAGGAAATATACTCTCCAGGGGCTTGCGTACTGTAGCTTTCTGTAATATCAAATAAAATGCAAAACCAAGCGTGTAAATTCAAACTGTGAAAGTGGACTGGTGAAGGCTCCACAGGCATCCCCACGACCCCGTGTGCTCGTCATTATCCTGGCAGGTGGCAGGGGAACACCACTCTGAAGCGGAACCGTAAACTTGTCTGACTTCACCCTGTGCTGTGCACGTGCACCACATGGGCCTACAACTTACAGACAGTCCTACCACACAAGTTAATTAATTTCAATGGGATTTAAGTGAATATCGTTCATTAGTCTGTCATCTGTGCTTCAGGAATTATGCAGGCATACCACGTGGTAACAATAAAGCCCCAAATGCCAATATGTTTAAATGACTGGTGCTATCTTAATTATTGCTATTAATGTCAGTGCAACATCACAGTGGTAACCTTCTGCTACACTTAAGAGAAACACGGGCTAAACCCCCAGTGCTGAGGCTTACTTTCTGTATCTGAGGGGAGCAATGATTAAAACCCTTTTGAAGATCACCATCAAAGGCTATTTTGCTATTGATTTATACTGTATGTTAATAATTAAACAGCTGGCATATTTCTCAGCTTCCTCTCATTGAGATCCAATAAAAGGTAATCTATTTATATTCCACTCAAGATCTCTAGTGGTTCTTTACTACCTCAGTATCCAGTAAATACTCACTAAGCTTATTACGGAGCAGGACTAATATTTCACTTGAATTGGTAGGAAAATGGCTTCTTTAGCTCCCAACAATAGCTGTTGCTCAATCTGTGAAGTGGGAAGGAATCTGCGTAACATGTGAAGAAGGTACCCAATCCCTTAAACAGCTTCCTTTAAACAGGAGTTGGAACTGATTCACGAAAAAAATGTGTATGTTCAGTGGGTGGTAACTTTGATGTAGTTCTTTTATGTATATAAGGGTTAGCCAGAGTGTCTGCATAAAAAAGGAAGCCAATCTGCTTTTATTCAGACATAGCACCATGTGGGCTGAATGTGAAAAACAGAAATGGTATATTAAATGCGATTCAGAGAAGAGACTCATTTTCTTGTTAGTACAAATTATCGGAACAGGAGCCCAGCTGAAATGTGTAACACAATGATATGAATCAGTGATGACTGTAAATGTGGGTCTCAGAACAAAACTTGTTTTTCCTATAGCCAAGGATTACGGTGACATATTTGTTTCTACCATCCTCATGGAAGAGCTGGAAACACCTGTGAGAGAAGTGACTGATCCCCAGTGATGTTCCAGCCCTTCCCACACTCCTCCTTCCGAACGCTGGCACATTGCATACAAGATTGCCCTTAAAATCTGATCATTCAAGGGTCTGCAATAATTGTGACATTAAAACCAACCCACATTTGATATCAAAAGGTAATTTCTTCCTTCAGCCTTTATGTCCCTGTTTAGCCCCATTCTGGGGCAGAATGCCAGGGGACCAATCGCATTAGAAAATCTGTGTACTTTTCCTAGATGGAATTTACATTTGTAACTCACTACACATCTCATAAAAGGAACAGCTGTTTAAAATAGAAAAATCAAACCATCAGTTTCTGCTAGATTAAAAAGACAAAAATAAGAAGTAGCAATTTAAGTCACACTTAAAGTTCACAGGGGTTACTGCATTTTATTAAAATAGGTCCAATATGAATCACCTTTGTCATTAAAAATCCATTGCTGCAAAGGAAAGAATCCTTTTGCAGGGATAACATTTGAGAACAGCTTCCTGATCATTTTGTAATTGGATTTCTAGAAAAACACCACTGAAAAGGAACCAAAAATCTTCATAATTCTCTACAAATTATGTTTTTCTGATACCATGAAAATGTGGAAATGAAGACAACCACCCTGAAGAAGCAGCCTTCAATTTCACCTAGAAGACTTGAACTCTCTTACAGAGTTTCTGTCTTTCAAATCCTTCAACAAGTCTTTGCCTGCACCATTTTTAACAAAGCATCTTGTATGACACAAGCGTTTGAAAAAGAACTAGACAGTAGATAATTCTACTATAATTCAGAAAGGGCAAAATATTTGCAGTAAGCAGATCAACAATTCACAGCTGTACAAGCGAGCTGCCAGTATCACAAGCACGACTTAGACTGTGTCCATTACATAAATGACAGATGGATTTGGGTTTAAAATTACAATTTGCAGTCTATCCTGAAAACAAAATTGCAATACAGTTCTACCCTTTTCTTTCAAAAAGTGATCTGTTCATCTTCTTTATTGAAGCAAGAGCAGAAGACATGAAGACACATACCACTTGTGGGGAGCCTGTGATGGACTGCAGTACATAAAAGCATACTCAAGCTAGTAATACTCCAAGTGTGACATTCCGCACATTTAATTTCATCTAACCATGTTAAGACAAGATGTATCACCACTCTCCAGTGGCTAGAAAAAGGACCCATACAGTGGCTCAGACTAGATGCCCAGTTTTCACACAGCTAAAACGTCCAGATCAAATGGGGAAATGCATCTTGTTTGCAATCACTAACAGCACTGTATTCATAGCCAAACATGCTCCACCACAGCTTTTCAAGGTCACTCACAATTCTGCATCTCTCAGGGTCTCCACCATGCACTGAAACTCACAATGTTCAAAGCCGTCACTTTACTTAAGTAGATTAATGTCATCTTCACCTACCTACATCAACAGCCACCCCATGTGGCTACATCACAGAAGTGTAGCTGTGCCTTTCAGGAGGGTTGTCAGATAGGCAAAACGGTGAAATGAATTTATTGATTTATTGGTAAAGCTTTATTTTCAAGGAAATCTGAAGTTGTTCGCCTTGGTCTTATTCATCCTGTATTTGTATTAAAATATGTAGGTCCTTTTAGCACTCTAAACTAGTGAGCGAACCACGACAACCTGTATAGTTCTTACATAGCTACAGAGTGAATGTAGCAAACTAAACTAAAGCCAAACTACTGCTGAGTTAAAGAGTGTCCCCATTGGATTGAAAGTATTTCAGTTCATATGTACCAGCTTCTTAGGTTTATTACTTTGCATCAATTCTGCCTAAGGCCACTAAGTACACCTTCTGGCCCGTAACAGACTGATTTATCATGTCACACAGGGATCTTTATAGTATTAACGACTCTACTGCCAATATCTGGAATTCTGGTAACCAGAAATACAGGAGATAAATAATAACTATAGCATGAAATTTGAGACCTAGAAAGCAATACACAGAATTATACTTCCATGTCAAATTCCTCTACTCCATTTTGACAGGCTGCAGACTGCACTGGTGAAAGCTTTTCTCCAAATCAACTGACATGGGTTATTCTACAAAAAAACACAGGATGCTCCGTTTCATTAATACTCTTAACAGTTCCCTTAAAAGAATCCTGTTGGCATATGGTATTTTGGGGAAATAGGGTCATGGGGGAGGGAACTTCTCCTCTCCTGAGCCCCATAAATCTCTCTCTCTCCCAAGATTTGCGCAGGCCAAAGGCAATTATGGCTATTTACATGGAAAGCCAACACTTACGTATAGTCTCTCAGTTTCTATGGCAGCACAGCTCCAATAAAAACACAGCTCTCCAAGCTCACCAGCACCCCTGTGTACTCTCAGCCATCCCCTTAACAGCGAATTTCCCCTCAAAATGTGCCAGACCGCATAAATTAAAGCTGACCCCACCATCGGCGGAGCGAACAGCGAGGTGGTGGGGAACGCTCTCAGTATGAACGGTCGGTGGTTACGCTGCCGCTTCCTGGCCTCCCTCCTGCCTCTCGCCGGCATCCTCACCGGGACCGCCGAGGGCTTGCCAGGCGAGCAGCGGGAAGAAAAAACCATGCCAAAAAGCACACTTTCATTTATGTCCTGCCGCCTTCTCCTCCTCCTCCGAGTGAACTGAAAAATCCATCACCCAGAAAATTAAGATGGAAAAGACTGAAATCACTTCTGCTTTCACTGTTGCTAGGATTACACAATAGAAACGTTTCCCAGATAATGGGATTTGTCAGCATCAGCTGAAAAAAATGCCTACTGTGTGATAATATTAAGAAACCAACTACCCCTATAAACAGGAAGTGCCTGACGTTATTTTTCAGTTAATTCAATGCCTGAAGCAAAGCTATACATTATTGTTAACTATATAGATAACTGGAGCACTTATACAGAGTTTACTTAAATTTTACATCGCAATTAAAGTGTCTGCTTTACGCAGACACCTGTTTAATCTTCTCAATACTACCTTACCCTATTCCCAGGAAGAATTATAGCATTTGCATATCACTACTAGAACACCTAATTGCAGCAATAAAACAGAATATATTCTCTAGGGTATCAGAAAGTACCCTGTACATTTATTACAAATCAAATTTATTAATGTATAAACATGCATTACTTCAGTTGAAAGTCCAATGGGAGGGCTATTTTTTGAAAAAGAAAAAAAATCTGCTTAGGACAAGAACACTCCTCACCAAAAGAATTAAAAATTTCTTTACGGAAGTTAAGTATCACATCATTATGTGACAGTTTTCCCTTCAGATGCTGAGAGAGCCTTGGATTGGCAGGAGACTTGGAAGTTTTGATTAACAGCCTACTGGAGGTCTTGGCAATGTGCCTGGGTGTTTCAGATTACTGCTGCTATAGAAACTCCCCTGGGTGACTGCACTGCCTCTCTTTTTCTCACATTTCTAAAACCTTGGTCTCCAATTTTTATTTTTTTGTCCTTTTGCAGTTTGCTCCACTTGGTAGCAACTGCTGCACTACTGTTCTACCCTCACTCGGTGAATAGCATAGCTACACAAACAGCTATCATTACAGATAACAGGCATCATAAAAGAATTTGCCATATGCCTTGTCAGCTGGCCAAACTGATGACACAATTCTTTTACAGCACTCTGGGTAGTTCATAGGAGGTATATGCATTTCAGGAAGCTTGCAATTCATTAGCGTTTCTCTGACTAATACTAGTTAACATACTTTTAAGGATTGATTATATAGGAGCTTAATACTAGCTTAATTTTAAATTACTATTTAAAAATTGTAATTCCAACTGATCTAAGTAACAAAAATCACAGAAAGAGACTTTTTTTTTTGCAAGACATTCCCTCCTTTCAGTTAACTTTTTCAATTCTTTTTCTTCTCCTGTCAGGATAATCCAAATTATACTAACTGGGTGAATGGCCTCTGTTTCCAGCACCACCGACAGACTCTAATAAGGACCAAAAGCACTTTCCATTGTTACTTAATGGAAAAAAGTACAAAACAGTGAAGCAGTGTAGAGTGCAGTGCCTGACTGCTGTCCTGAGCATCTGACCAGGCTGTGTCACACGGTTCACACCAGCTACACCAAAAGCCTATCCAAGCCATCATCGGTGAAGTAACCGCGTCTTCTGCACACACCAGTCCACAGATGCACACAGCTTCAATCGTGGTCCCAAGAAGCCTGGGGTTTAGCAAGCATGGACATAGACACTACGCCAAGTACCGTCCATGGGCCCCACACAACACATGCACTCAGGTTCCCACACTCGTCCCCTTAAGAGGAGGGCAGCCACTGCTAGACAAATCCTGCCAGTCGTTCCTGGTGCCCTGCCTGCCAGAGACCACTTGCAAAGGGAACAGGCTGCAAGTGGGATAAACTGGTTCAGCAGCAAGGACATATTTCTTGGCATCTTACCTGCACACATATGGACAAACTCTGATCCGATGGGGCATAGCAGGGCCGTACGGCTCCTGCTTCAGTGGATCAATGGACGAGCTGCCTTCATCGCTCGTGCAGCTCACACCTTGCTCTGAGGGCTCGCAGGAAAAGAGGGATACCAGGAGACTACTACAGGAGGAATGAACAGTCCTCAACTGGACTCGGGAGAGATGACGAGCGACCTTCCTGAAAGGAGAGGCCCAAAGACAGTCCAAAACCCACATGTGCAGCTGACCGACATGTGGCAATAAAGTAACCGTCTGAGTCAGATAAGTGGCATTGGTACGTGGAAATCTTCTCCTGGGAGATTTTTTTCTTAGCTGGACACCTGCCCAGTCAATATGGGCTCAAAGCAGCTGAACTGCTGAGCAAATTCAGCTCTCAAGGTCGAGGAAAGCAGCCTCCAGAGGGTAAGTAACATTTTGCAAATGGGTTCAAAGCAAGTGAGTGATTTAAAATAAAGCCACACAAAACATATTTTTTGCATTCTTCTTTCAAAGTAATGCCATCAGAGACTGGATTACACTGCATCTCAGATGTTTGGAAGACCGGTAGCTTTTTATCTTGTCCTCCAGAACTTAAAATTACTACATACAAAACAAGTTTCTAGAATCACGGTTCTGAAAAGAGCCTTCTAAATATTGTTATAGCCTTTCATATCCATTTCATATCTGTTAGAGCTTGTGAGAGCCTGAAGCATAAACTGAGACACAGAAAAGTGTAAATCGTCTCTACTATTTACAGACAGTATCCAAGTTAAACCCAAATGACAATAATTCAGAAACCGATTTTGTTATCTACTTCACTGATCAAAGCTTACAAAGAAAAGGACCTTAATGATCCAGTGCCCCATATCAGCTGCTAGACTTATTAGGAGAAAGAAGATTTGCTGTTATGATTGGAATTCTGGTAAACATACAAATAATCAAAACTTATATCAAAAGGAGAAACTATAGAAATGCCCTTAAGTAAGTTAAGGCAAAAGTAAGAGCCAGAAGAGTTTCAGTAAAAAAAACCCACACAAAACCCCAACCCACAAACATTCATACAACTCTAACGAAGGAGATGCCTCCTATACTACATAGCCCTGTTGGAAATCAAATTTATCTCCCTCTTGTACTCTTGTAGTATACATAAACCATGTAAGCTGACAGCAATCTGCAGAGCATGTCTGGTCCAAGCACTCATCTCAAAGCAAGTCCAGACGGGTTCTGTGTACCCACAAGGATGGAGATCCCACAGCTTCTCGGGACATTTGCTCAAGTGATTTTACCCCAATAAGTTCCCTCCACCCCTATTATTTAGTCAGAATTTCCTGTGTTTCATTTTTCCCGTGGCTTCTGGTCCTTTCACTACACACCTCTGAGAAGAGTCTGACCCTGTTTTCCCTGTATGCCTCAGGTACCCAAAGACAGCAATAAGACCTCCAATCAGCCATCTCTTTTTAAGGCTGAACAAACCCAGTTCTCTCAGCTTCACCTTGCACAACCTCAGATGGACTCCAGCCCCACGACCATCTTGGAAGCTCTCTGCTGGACTCAACCTAGCCCGTCAATGTCCTTCTTTTACCACGGAAACCCAAACTGGTCATAGTTCTCCTAAGGTGGTCTCACAAGTGCCAAATAGAGGGGAAAGACCTGCTGGTTATGCTTGCTAACATTGCCTGGGACATGACTGCCTGTCTGCTGCAAGGGCGCACTGCAGGCTCATGCACAACTTGTTGTCCATGAATACCTCCGGCAGCTACAAAGCTGCTTTCTAGCCAGTTGGCCTCCCAGTCTGTGCTGTTGCATGGGGTTATCCCAGCCCAGACACAGGACTCTGCACTTGCTTCTGCAATAAAACAGGAGGCAGCATTTGCAGCCTTTGAGCAGAGTCTGGGTTATTTCAGCCTTCTCCAGACCACTCAGCTTTGAAGTAATATCATTACACGTTGCCATCTATTCTTTTACAACATAGAAGAGAAAAATGGCCAGAGGAAACTAGGAACTTTTACTGGAATCACTAATACAAAATATAGAAGAGAGGGTCCAAGTTCCAAACATACATAAAGCTATAAAATGAAAGTAAAATAATATAAAAAAATATTATGCATTACGGCTAAAATATCCCACTGTGTTGTATTTATGGTTCAAACCTTAAAAAAGGCAGCCTATGTAATTCCTAGCAGAAGTACTTTCCAGGAAGAATATATTGAATTTTTAAAATATTAAGGAAGAAAACATTTAAATTTGTTTTCATGAGAAAAAAAAAAGCAATAGACATCAAGTGTGGATTGAGACCACTTTTAGAGTCTCATATTTTTTACTCTTCTCCCTTCACATTTCCAGTGCCCAAATAGTATCATATCACAGCTTGCTTCTGAATCAGAAAAAAATGGGAGAATCCATCTCAGGACTCATAACATTCCTTCCATTGCGGCTGAGGTTTATCATTTGCACAAATGTGAAGAAAATGCACAATATCAGCATATCAGGGCCTAAATGTGTCATTATCTCACAGCATCCACAACACCCAATAATCGGATCATCAAGGAAGGAAGAATGACAAATAAGAATCTGCTGGTGCGCCACCATCTTTCATTGCAAAGAATCAGTCTGTCCCGATGCTTGAACCACCTAGATTAGAACTATTTATGTGAGACCAGAAATTACCAAAGAAACGGGGAGAGATAACATTATAGTGAATTACTAGAAACAGTAATTCACCAATATTCCGGAGGTATTTAAAGAAATTTATGAGACAACTGACCACAAGATATTAACATCTCCAGAACAGAACCGGAGACGGTGCGCTCCCCTTTCTCTCCCGCATATCTCATTAACCATTTTAAATGCCGTGGCGTAGCAATGGCACCTCATTTGCAGAGTCACTATACACCACCAAAACACTGTATTTCCACATACTCCTGATAAAAAGCTGCTTCCCTGCTCCTCCTTGCAAAGGAACTGCAGCTACAGAATAACAATTTACCTCTCCATTTTTCTCTTCCCTTTTCCTTCTTTTTCCTTCCACCCTCCAATCTGGTTATTTTTGGACTGCCAGTTGGGATTATTGCTCTTTTTCCCTGCTAAAATAAAAACAAACAACAGTTATATTTCAGATTCTGGGCTTAAGCATGCGATCTGTCTCCAACATTAAACAGTCACATTTTCTTGCCTGAGGTGCAATGCTATCTCCTATGACGCTGACTAAAGCAAGCCTTGCAACTCAAGGCAAATTCTGCTTCTGGATTCGCTTGTGCAGTTTTCTGACTTCTCTGGTAACTACCTATCTGCAATCCTGAGCAGAATTATGCCCTGAGAATTCAGCACTGGCTGACTTGTCTTAGAGCATGAAAAATTAGCCTTTCTGGGCTAGACAACAATTTAGAGTACACACAGCTAAATTAGGATATTTATAACCTAAAGCACCCTTTCTGTTTGACACATCATCTTCATTTCAGACCACCTTTTATCACATTTTGCCTTTTTCCAAGCACCTTGAAGCTTACTACTTGCAGATGGTACTCTTGTAAGGAACTTAGCATCTACAAAATAATAGACAATGTAATAGTGTCAATTTTTCATCTCTTAATGAAGGTCTGAAGTAGAGAAAACATGATGCTTTTCCAGTAAGCAAAGACAAAAACTCCCCCCACCTGATCTCATGTCACACATGAAGTCCCAGCTGAAATCAATCTTGAGGTTTTTTTGTGTATAGTGTAAGACATTCCCCAAATTAAACCAAAACACCACCAAATGTTATTCAAATGTTCGTTTCCCTCCTTTTTTTTCTGCATCAAAATACTTTCAACTAGTAAGTTGAAAGTATCTAGCCAAGTATCTAGCCAACTATCTAGCCAAGTATCTGGTATAGTATTCCAGCTTGGTGTTAATGTAAAGTTTTTGAAAAGTTTGTATTTTCATAGAAAGAAGAGTTTTCCAGTACCTGAAAAAAAATAATCCATTTATTGTGTAAAATTCAATATGGCCAACAGTTGACAGGAATTGAAAGGAGAAGAGACTAAGCATTTCATTGAAAATCATTGCTTGCCACTCTAGACAAGAGGCTTATATGTGTATACCTCAGTTTTCCTGCTTTTCCACAAGCTAGTTATAAAGGGATAAATTGGGTGGAGTTCTGAGTTGTCCAAGATGCAAACTGGGTGTGCTTCCTTCCCTTCTGCAAGGTAGAGCCATACTGTCCTTCAAGAAATGTTATAGGCTAATACCTGACAAAAATACTTTTTTATTTTCAGGACAGGAGGCAAAATGAAACCAACATAAAATAGATTTTCAACAGCATGAGGCTCAAGGGAATCACTGGAATAAGGACTGCTTAAGAAGAAGGTGGAAAAGATAAACATGCTGACGACACACTGGGAGAGGAAGAGAAGATCTAACAAACTGCATGAAGAACAGGAATGACCCCTCACCTTTCTGAAAGGGATTAAGCTAATAAAGCTCCTGACTCAGCAATTTAGAAAAGTCAACCTCTTTCAAGAAAGAGGAGTCCAAAAATTATGCACAAAAATTATCCAGTCACAGCAGGGCCTCTTCACAGTCCACTTTCTGATAAAACATAACAACAAAGGCAAGAGGCTCAAAGCAGAAAAGTTTTAGACTGCCAGCTGTTAACCTGAAAAATATCTAGTGTTACTGGAAATACTTTTAAAACTACCATTATCATCTAATATAAATGCATAGCAGGATGTGACCTCTACTGTTTGGCTGAGTTCTCTGGAAAATAAATGCCCTTATATGTGCAGAGCAGTTCATAAAGACTCAGTAAGCACATTGATTAAGAAGGAATTTTCACTATTTTAATGACTTTGAGCACCAGACTTAATGCAGTCACCCTTAGGAATACATGTAATTCCTTTTCACAGGCGTTTCCTGGGTTTTCAAAGCACTGTCATATCCCCTTAGAAGTAACATAGCCTTTACCAAAGTATATACATTACTTTAGCAACTACAGACTGACATATAACTTTACATAAATAATTGTCTGCAGATTTTGACAGGTTCTAAAATATTTTGCTTGTTCAATTTATTTATTCCTGGCATATGAATACTAACCACTTACCTAGTGACTCCTTCCCCTCCCTTGATGGCAGTTATGTTACAGTGAGGTCCACAGCCATATTATGCTGAAGAATTCAGCCCAACTATCTAGCCAAGTATCTGGTATAGTATTCCAGCTTGGTGTTAATGTAAAGTTTTTGAAAAGTTTGTATTTTCATTTGCACTAACACAAGAATCTTCATTCCTAGGTTTACACAACTGGTATCAACATTTGGATATCCTCAACGTGTCTTAAGCTCGCCAAAAATGATTCCTTTCAACTTAACCACTGCTATCAGAAAATTAAGTCGGTATTTCTAACTAGAACTGAAGGTGTGCCTGTATCAGACAATGGGGCAGTTATCTGTAACCTGAGCCACAAATCCACATGGCACAGCTCAGTGCCACTGTACATGCAATGGTTGAAGTCTCTGGAAGCAGCATGGCTGTCTTGGTAGCTCAGGCACCAAATTGCACAAAAGAAGTCATGTCTCACCAGTTCTGTTTCCAGTCATGACAGTGTAAGCATCTGCTGGGCCAGTGTTTGTAACTCTACTCCAGAAGGTTTCGTCAGTTAGTCTCTCCTTTTTCTCCTACTTTCTTAAGGCTAATCAAAAGAGTGAACTGATTTAGCTTCAGATACTAAGGTAATTTTTTCGTAGAAAATAGCAAGACAAAGATCTCTGAATCATTGACAACTAGCGCCCCAAGCAGGCACCTATAACATCCAAGCAAGCTGGCAATATTGTCATGAACGAAAAAGCAAAGTATATACCCATCACTGCTACACTGCAATAAAGAACCCAAATTTAGGGATCAGAAATAAATCAAAAGCAAACATGGCACTTACTGAGACTAATAAATTATTAGAAGTCCCCAAAATAACTTCAGAGAGGTTAATAAAAACAGGTCTGAAAAGGTACAGGACACCATACTGTCGCTTCTGTAAGCTTACTGTGCCCTCTGTTGATCATTATAACACGCTTTACAACTACATGATGACACGTCTTCCCAATGACCCTGTCTTGCTCAGGACAGTCTGTGGCTGCCTAGGCAATGAAATGCAACTGCACAGGCAAAGAGAGCGTTGTCTACAGAACCCTTTCTCTATTTTATGCTGAACCTGGAAAAAAGCAGAGTGAACAGGGCAAGAGATTACAGAAAGAAAGGCACTGATTAATAGTTAAAACTGCCGAATGCTCCCCGCCAAAAAACTGCGCTCTTTCTAACTACAGAATTCCTATGCGATATCAAATGAGAGCAAATAAAATCAACTAGACTTTTCATACGTGGTCTCTACATTAGTGTTTCTCATCTCAAGGGTGTCTTGAACAAGACATTTAGTATAACTTGTCAATGTGCTCAGAACTGAGCACACCGTGGAAGCAAAGGCAGCATTGCTTTGACTACACAAAGCTTAATAATTTCAAAGATAATGGACTTACAAATCATACACACCAGTATTGTTACAGACATACAAATACGACTGGAATATAATAATTCTTTTGCCTCAGATCCATAGGCCTACCTATCACGTTCACTTATCTGAATTGAAATGGCCATAAGTGATACTACATGGTTTTCTTCCTAAAAGTACTTTGGAAGGGAAAGAGGGGTCTGAACAGCCATCCAAAGGGCATTCTCACCCGTGTTGAGTTTCCCTGAGCAAGTAAGGGAGGTGAGAATTTTACTTCCTGATACCACACCATCAGGTACACAATTTTCTCCTGGGTGTCCTGGAGAATAATAAAGATTGAAGCAGGCAACTTTCTAAAAGCATTATGGAATTCCTATTGTTACCTAATGGTTTCCACCAGTTTTTCCAACATTTCAAAGTATCAACACCAACCTTTGGTCTAGTTTCTTTCATGTTCAGTCAGGTAGCTCTCTCTGTTCAACTACTACAAATGCAAAAGTCCTTATTCACCTTCCCATCAGAAACTCTGCTGGTTGTAGTCCAGACACAAACCATGGTGACTGATATGCTGTAGAACATTCCACTAATACAATTAAAAAAGCTGCCTGAAAATCTCCACTGGTCGTCTTAAACATCTGTCCGGTGGAAGGGTACATCCAACCATTATTCCTAACACTCTGATATTTTAGGTTTTGTAAAAACGCTTCAGAAGTTAGCTGCGTACAAAGACGCTCTGTACGCTGCTGAAGATGTATGTCTTTGCTGTCACCCTGTATTAATATCCCCTTTTGGATCCATCTGTGTTGCAAAACGTCTTTCCACTGATGTCTTACATACCTGCCTTACCTTTTGCTGGAAGTTTCTGCACTTCGTGGCTTGGTGTTTTGCTTCATCTTTCACAGTTTCCAATTGTGAACTTTACATTTAAGCTGTAGGCCTATTTGCTCTAACTGCTTTTTCATGAACATCTCTCTGGGACTGTTTTCTGTCTAATGTTGTCATCTTGCAGACATTTATTTGCGGTTATGTGAATCTTCAACTTTGCTACAGTATCCGCTAGTTCTAAATTACTCTGTGCTGAGGATAAAATGGTGCCTCTTTTGCCAATGCCTATTCTTACTCTCCTCTTTGTTTTTAACAGTCAGATGTCAATTCGTATCCTTTCAGAATACTACAAACACTTAAACAAAATCTTCCATTTTCCCTACAATTCTGGCCCTTCCAGATACATTGTTCTTTTTTCCCCCCTATGAACATGTGTTAAAGTTTTTCTCCCTTTGCTAGCAGATACTGTTCATATTGTAGTTAGTGAGCTCTTTTCTCTAGAAATTCCCATCTAGCCTTTCTCATGACTGCAAAACCAGAAAACTCTATCGTCACTCCAAAGCAAGAACATACAAGATGACGGATACACTTTCACTATCTCAAAAGTGTTGTACATCGCTACCATGCATGCACAAATAAAAAAATTTGTTGATGCACTGTCAGTTTTAGAAAAGACTTACTCTTCCTCAAAACTGTTCTTCAAGCAACAGTTTGTTGAACGAGATCCACTCGAAAGACTGAAGTGACAATAATACACACGTCAACCACATTCCAAGAGTACAATTATCGTGAATATATCCAAAAAGATTTTGAAAGGAGGCAGCAGTGATCTGAACATGTAAAATGTATCTGAAAAGCAGAGGATTAAAATATCCACTTTTGGAACCACTGTTCTTCGTTCTCCACCTGACTACCACCATGACAAAATGTTATCATCAAGAAAATGTCTGATGAAATGTACTTAGTTCAACCATATGCTTCTGAGAACTAATAACTAACTTTTAATTTTTAAAGGTGTCCATTCACATTTTACATTTAAATAGGAATTTGTACACAGCCAATGACTGCATTACCAGTGCAGTTTGTACACCACATGCAGATTCCAAAAGATCATCAGTGTTTGCACAATCTCCTCCTGGTACCAAGAGGTCTGAAGACAAACTGACCTTAATTCCACCTAAATAACACTAAACATATATTAAAAAAAAAAAAAAAAATCTTAATTTGGAAACTTGAAGACCTTACAAAATCACGGCTACAACCTTCATAACAAAAATTAATGCATTATTCCCCAGTCTGCAGTTGATAGCTTAGTTTTAAGAAGTGTATAACAGCGTCTTCTGTAAAACCACCTCTGTGTTGTGCTGGCAGTTTGATCAATATGTATTCCAAACTACATTATGTCACTTTAACCTAGAGAGAAATACCAGCCCTTTGGACACAGAATTCAAGCACATTGCTGTCCTAATGCTGTGATTAATGCTGTGAGCTACACCCTGCCTAGCCTTCCTAATCTCTGGGCTTTCTAATTTATAGCAGAGATGGATAGGCTATCAGTGGGGAATTATGAGGATTACTAGCTGTTTATCTCTCCCTTACAGAGACACTTTGCTGCTTATGGAATTACCATAAACCCTCCAGCTACAGTGCCGCTTCTATACTTATCCAGAAGTCTAGCTACCTATTGGGCGCAAAAATGTTTTGGTAGCCAAAATATTAGAAAACGTTGGAGTCAATGGATGTATTTTTTTCTGTAAACGATTTGAACATACTGTCAAGACCTGTCATGTTACTTCAGAGGTAATTTGACTGCAGGTTATCTTGCATTCCCTAGAAATCCAGTGCTGTGATCTTGTCTACACTAATTAGAGTTCAGCATTAACGCTTGGAGGTTGCCCTCGAGCATCACCACAGGTGAAACCATTAAACATGTATGCACTTGCAGTAAGTTATGTAACCTATTTCAAAGGATTTAATTTTTATGGCCACCAGGAACATTACTGACTTTTCTGCTATATGAAAATTAAGGGTTTCATCAATGCTTCTACAGGAAGTCCTTATGCTATGGAGCACAAGTTTCATTCTGGGATGAAACTAATCAAAAAGTTTGAGGAGAAACAGGCATGTTATTTGGTTTAGTTTCCTGAAGAAGGAAGAAAGAAAAGGATCCTGTAACATTTATTATTCAACTGACTTCTAAAAATCTGAATCTGTACAGAACAACTTTGCTCATTTCAAAAGAAATTTAAGAATGAGGGCCATCAGTAAGATAAACGTTAGCCCTTGTACAGCATCTTTTTTAAAATTACAAGTGTCCTCCAACACCACCTTTTAAAAACGGACTCCATTTATAGCCAGGGTCTTTATAGTCAGGGTATCTCTGTAACCACAATTTAATTAAGTGACCATTTGAGCACTAACATTCAGCTGATTTGTACGCATTTCATACTGCTTAGATACAAATTTAAGTCTACCTTATATATGCATGTTCTTACTCAACTCCTCATCATTTGCCACTGAGCTAAAACTTTGTCTTTACTATTTAACCAGCCTGCTAAAAAGGAGACATTAAGAATAGTTAATTTAAAAGTTCTAAGTCTCTAATTCTATGCATCAGAATAGGTGCATGCATATTTATAAACATAATAAAAAGATGTACAACACAAAGATACCACCACACTCAAAGTCACAACATACTGTCTTGATTGTCATTGTACAGTCATTTGTATTTGTCTATGCTTACTTTATATTCAAAGACTGTAACAAAAGAAAATTGTTAAAACATAATTGTTGCTTAAAATAAGAATTCTTTTATTCTCTGCATTATCTTCATTCACTTGCTTCTTATACCTACACACATCTTTTGAAATACTTGATGTTTTAAGACTTAAAAAAAAAAAGAAACCCGACCAAAACCAAACCGCTTTATGCCTGAATTCATTTCAGAACATTAGAAAATGTCTCAGCACATAAGAAACACAGGTGAAGTCATCCAGGTTCTTCCTTCGAGGTATCACGTCTTTTAGTAAGAAATGAAAATACAATTACCAAAGGGGAGAACCCCCACCTAGGAACGAGACAGTCTGCCAGCCCAGTCTCAGCTTGCATTTGTGCAACCCCGTCATGCCAACTTCTGTGGTTTTCTCTCGTCATCTAATCTCTGGTCAGCTCCTCCACGAGTATAAACCAGCAGAGATTCATTCCTACTTTCTCGGGTTTTTCAGTACTTCCTCAGCCATCTTCTGCAGCACAGGATCTCAATTGCCTGGTAGGACCATCTAGGCTTGTCTTATCTAATTAATTCCCTACTGTCATAGCAGCTTTGCACACTGAAGATACTTTGATCTCTCCTCTTCTCTGAACCCCAAGTTTAGTCTCTGAGGGAAGGAAATTATTGTGTCTGCATAAAGTCATTTAGCCAAAGAGAAAGTTATCTGTTTGAAACTTAACAACTCACAGAGAAGATCATACTAATTACCTAGCCCAGTCTCACGCTCTGTGAATGCCTGCTAATAAAAGTGGTACCTCTGTTTCTTTGAGCCATGTTAAGCCCATGCCTTGGTGTGCTGTCATATCCTATTAACAGGATGAAATCACCTTATTTACTTCTGTCCTGGGTTTTTTTGCTTTTCTGGCATGGCATGCTGAAAACATACCAGGTTGTTTGGATTTATCAAGGCGGGTTTGGCTATATACAGAAAGGCAGAATTGGGAAACTTTCCAGCAGGTTCTTGAAATCTACTGGAACATTTACGTAAGATGTGAGGCTTTTACTTTAAAAATGGATCATCTAAATAAGTATGTGTTAATGGATGAAACACGGATAAGTCACGTTATCGATACAGTTCGCACATTTCTCAAGTGTCCATCACTCCGGTCCCACTAAAACTGTTGTTGTCAGTTCTGATGTATGTACCTCAGCACTTATTGCTCATATTCCCCTGCTGGTTGCTCCACACCAGGCTGTAATCCGGGGGACACAGCCTGTTTTTAGCCAGGAACAACAGCATTGCTTCAACGCTCAGAAATAAGCCACAACTCCTTTGTGCACAAGGAAGATAAAATTTGCTGTTGACAGCTGCAGCCAAACAGTCTCCAGCGTTGCCAACTCTGCCACGCTGGCGAGTACAGGGGCAAGAGTGAAGCCCTTCACAGCCCCTCCAGATCACCCCTCTGCTGTGGCTGAGTAAGCGAGCACTGCACCCCGAATGCTTGTGTGCAAGGACGTAATGGGTGGACAGTGAGGAGACAGGCGTAAAGCTGGCTACTCTAGTTTTTACGACCACTTTATTTGTTTGGGTTTTCTTTTATTAGCTTTGCCACGTATATTCTTTCATTTGCAAGTTGTGGAGGGTTCTTATCTCTTCTTAAACAAGGAAAATATGTTAAATCACACAGACGTTTAAGAAATACCTATTCTAAAAAATCGTAATATGGATTCTAAATTGTATTCCAGTGAAACGCCCTATGGAGTGTAATTCACTTTAGAGGTATGCTTTCTGTCACTACACTGCACTGGAAGGGAGGGCGAATTTTACCTATTTTATTCACATGTGGAATAGTAACACCGATCAAGTGCTTACTGCAGTTGGGCATGTCAGTAGTATTCTTTGCATTTTATGTAGCTTCCTTTTTATCTGTGAAAACCTGGCAGCGTAAATTCTTGCTAGGATACACCAGTAAGGAGTAAATTCTCATTACAGATAGACAAATGATCAGGAGGAGGCCTATGAACTACCTAATTAATTTCTTCATATCATTCTGTATTTAGGACATGAGAGTTAAGCTGTGCTGATGGACAGTCCTGCTACCAACCTGCAAATCAGTCCCAACAAAGTTTCTTTGTTTTGTTGTTTTATGGAATTCTTTGAAGCAAAATGCTTCAGAGATGAAGAGAGATGAAATCACTTGCGCTCCCCATCAGGCAGGACAGCTCCTGCGTGCACATACAACACAAATAGGTTGTCTCTGACAGTATTAAGTAAGCTTGCGCAGTTTAAAGGGATGTAGCACACTGCTAACCTACAACAAGCGGCACTACTTTAAATCAGAAGAGTTTAAAACCTACCGCAAATAAGAAGATGGTGTGTGATGTTTTTAAAAGGGCAAGTTATTTCCCTGACTCCTTAGAAAATGTTTGAAATTACTTATTCCGCTGCCTTAGAGAATTAAAGAATATTAGAAGGTATTTTCTTTTTATACTTTTCTAATAATTTGTCCTGCTACTACTATTGCTCTAAACACAAATGGATTACTTCAAGCTCAGGCTCTTCACCAAACTGAAGTTTTGTTTAGCAATTAAGAACCACTATTCCATCTTCACTGCAATTAACTAGTCATTGCAAAGTAATTCCCCCTCTATTTTCAAAATCCTGTACAGCAACCCAAATATCCTTGAAAAAGAAAAACAGAGCTAAGTGTCACTGGGTAACAAAGTAGGGACCCTGTACTGGCAGGAATACAAGCACCCATGGTTCTCTAATACGCTTACAAGCTCTGTTCCATTATGAAAAATGACTGTCATTACTAAATTTTTCTCATTATTTGCACAAGATCGGAAATGAGGCACTGTCAATATGAAAGGAATTCAAAGAGACACCTTCCTATTATCCTGCTAGCCTATGTCACAGCACTGTCCATTTTATTTATTACTTCACTGAGCTGGGCTTCCCAAAACAAGCAAGCTGATAGAATTACCACCAAACAGTTGCCAAAATGATGATAAATGTTATTACAAACTAGTGCTTCTCATAAAACAGAGACATAAAACAGATTTCCTTTGACATGAACTGCAAAAATCCCTCCTTGGCTCAGATGCTAGCCACTGCTTGAAGAACATCACCTGGCTCTGCAGATAAAGTTCATGCACTGATCCTTCCCAGCTGAGGCCACTATGTAGCTATTCTTACCTTCAGATTACCAACAAATGTTGGCAGTGATGATGTCTTTCTAGAAATACCTGCACTCTGCTACAACACGCTCAGCCACATCTTATTCGTGACTTACTTCCTGCAACTCCTTTTCCTGCCCTCCTCCAACATCCACAGTCACTCCTCCTCCCCTAACTCCCTTAGCTAAAAGTTCATAGACAGAAAATAGACAAAGTAAACTTTTATACTTAAAATGAAAGATCCACTGGTGTACTGGTATAGAGTATCACAGACTTACGATAGGAAGGAGGGGCGTTACATTTCTTCTTCTCCTTGGGATCCAGTGACAGGAGATGTGGGAACGGTTCAAAGCTGCTCCAGGGGAGTTTTAGACTGGATATTAGGAAGCATTTCTTTACCAAGTGGGTGGTGAAACACTGGAACAGGCTTCCTAGAGAGGTTGTTGATGCCCCAAGCCTGTCAGTGTCCAAGAGGCATTTGGACAATGCCCTTAATAACATGCTTTACCTTCTGGTCAGCCCTGAATTGGTCAGATAGTTCAACTAGATCATTGTAGGTCCCTTCCAACTAAAATAGTCTACTTGATTCTATTCTATCTTCAAACCTTACAGATGAAACTCTGATATATCTGAAGATATAAGTGCGAAAGACAATTCTATCTAGTAAAGAGTGACATCTATCTAGTAAAGGTGATTAAAGAAGAAAATATCATTAAAAATAAGCCATTGCTTGCTGGAAGATATTTAGGACAGCCAGGTTACATGAGGTATAAACTGTAATCAAAACTGCAACCATTAAGCTGGAAAGACTGGCAAAGAAAATGAAGACATGAGTGCTCTTCTGGGGTGAGAATAATGCACACTGAATACAGCAGCAGTGAGAAGACTAAAACCTATCTAATGCAGATTATATAACGCTGTACAGTCAATCATAAAAGAGAGCTTTCTCCAAGTTTGAAGCATTAGTGTTTGGGGACGCACTCAGCTGAAGCAGAAGAGCAAGCCTTTTGTTCTTCATAGGAGTTGCTCGATGGAATCTGCAGGGGTACCAGCTTTGGGTGCCATTTGGAAACAGATGAGTAAAAGACTTGGCAGGGAATCGAAAAGGCACCTGCAAGAATAAGTCTAGAAAGCCTTTGTTTTATTTGAACTCTCAGCTATGCTTGATATCCCTCACCAAGGTAATAAAGGTGGAAAAGGTAAACAAACACATTCTCCCAAACTGCTGTGCAGCTTTATCCTCATGTTAAATCAAAATTTTTGTGCCATAACAAAGCTGATTCCTTTGGAGTAGAATTTTGTCTCAGAACTATTTTTATAAATGGAAAAAAAAAAACCAAACAATGGATTAGACTCAGAATGATAAATTATCAGATTCTTACTTGTGATACGTGTAAATCAAGTATGAATGGCACCTAGCAAGAACATGAGCTACTGATGAAGCTTTTGTTGACTTCACACTCAGCACTTAGAAATCATCACTATGAAGTCAGCTTTGTTTCATTAAGGCCAGAGAATTCATAACATAAGAGAAACGGCTGTCAAAGTTATTTCCTTTTCTTTGTGAAAACCTGCTCAAATGTAATTATTTTACGTATATATATTATGCTAACAAAAGGCATCTTATATTTGTATTTCTTCTTCCCATAAGACCTGATTAAAAGCAATAGCATAAAGTATGCAAATGACACACTGCAAGAGAAGACGCACGTACTACGGGGACACGCTGTGGGGTTCTGTGATATTCATGTTTCTGCATAACTTGATTTATCCATTAGCAGATAAATAGAAACTGCTAATACTCAGGAGACATTCGCTCAGGAAGCTAGAGTGGCCTGGGTTGTTCTGGTTCGTTAGTGGAGAAAGTGCTGTACAACCCCTCCTCTTGCATAGCAGCCTATAGACAAGTGCCTTCTTGGGGCCACTGAGGCTGCTCTATGCTGCTCTAGCAGCAAAAAACACTTGAATTCAATTATCCAATAAATAGGAATTACTCTGGCCAGGGGAGAAAAAAAACAAACAACATAAACCAGGGACAATGAAATGGCCCCTGTTCCCCTCCCTCCTGTGCTCCAGGGGCTGAAGAATCACTTCTGGGACCTTGTGTATTGTGCCAAATGACCACGTACCCACAGGCAGAGTGCACAGAAGCCCTCGTGCTCCTCTAAGGTGTCGCATGGGATTTGGCTGATGTTTGGCAGCTCAGAGTCACAGAATCACTAAACTGGCTCATATTTGTCATCACGCTGTCTACTCAAAACTTTAATGTTACAAAAAAAGGCTGATCTGAAAGATTCTTTGTATATAATATTATTCTAATTTCCATAGAGCCTCACTCATTATCCACGTGTCAGAAAGGTGTCCATGAACCTGCATGACCGTTGCAATAGCACAGAAGCATACAGTTTTGCACAAACATGAAGGCAGGTATTGTGTACCCTTGATACGTGAACAAATTTGGGGGGGAACAGAGGCAGAGTTTTTGCCCTAATGAATTTCTATTTCTTCAAATTCCCCTATAGTTTAGACAGGAAGATTTTACCATACGTTTAATTTAGACAAAGCTTATTTAGAAACTAACAGTTTTACAGCGTTTGGCAGAACCATACAACTAAAAAAATACTTATGAATTGGAGCTTTAAACTGCTATTCTACAGACTCAGTTATATAAGAAATATGGAATTATTTCTGGCCGAGGTAGACAATGAATTCAGTGTATCACTAGTCTTCCCTTTAATGACAAATTGCCCAAATTTCCCATTTCATACAGCTATTTTGCACCGTTATTCCTGGAAGTACCAAAGGAATCAGTCGTCACTCAAGCTTATCACTGTTTACTTGTTAAGAACAGGCTGAGTGTATGATATGCATCTGCATAAACTCAGAAAAAGACTATAATTTTGTTAGACATAAGTAAGGACTGCCCATAATAATACTGTAGGATTGATTTATGCTGTCATGATCAATCTGGGCATTTTATACTTTCACTTTCTACATTTTCTTTGGGCGCTTTTTCTTCTGTGAGATTAATTTGTTTAGCATTGCTAATTTCTAGTGAATATTATATTAAAATATGTTTAAAGCTAGGAAAATGTGTAGAAATAATTTGAGATTAACCGCAACAGATGCTCAAGCGCAATTCATTTTTTTAGAACTGTGTAATCTGACAGAGCAGTAAGGCACTAATGTACAGAGGAGGAGTTTCAAGTATGCACATTATCAAGAAAGATTTGAGGCACCCTAATCATAATTAATATTCATTCCAAAACTCAGCTTCAGACTCTCGAGATGGAATTCTAGTGGCATGCAGGAGTAAATCTGAAGATGACTCCCAAGAATACAGAGGTAGTACAGGTAGCCTAGACTTCAATTTTATGTATGTTCTTTGTACCTCATTATTTAGGTTCAGTGCTTTCCTACGACATTACTTGCTCAAAGACAATGCTACAGGCAGAGAAGCCACAGTGGAACCACTCGTTGCCCAGTCCCTGTTTTCTTGGGGATGACAGGTCCAGCACTGATGGGGTGAGTAAGACCACCGAAAAGGGAGTCAATGTCAAAACAGAACTGTAAATTTTGATACACTAAATCTAGCCAACCTCACTTGTGGCTAATCCAGACACGAATTAAGTCACAAAATAGTAAAAAAATCAGTTTAAAAGGTTTTGTTCAGTAAGAATGCGCTATAGATCTCAGGTGATGTGTCAAAAACAGAGCTAACAACAACGTGAAACAAAAAATATCCTACTTCTTTTAGCAGAATATAGAGAACAATAGATTTGGCAATGTAAATGTTTACTATACAATTAATTTCACAAGTGAAATGAATTTTTTATTGATTATCAGCAAAATCATATTGCAAATGCTTAGTAAAAGTACACTAATTTTCTTTTTGGTTTCTTTTTGGTTTCTTTTTGTATCTACAGAAAACTTATAGCAGCCAACCTGACGACAAGTTGACAAGTCTTATATGGTCAGAAAGAACTTCAGAGCCTTTGGGGTTTAGTTTTAACAGACATTATCACTGAAAAGCATATTTCATGTTCAGAATTTTATCCACAGGTCCAGGTTTTCAGCTTCCTTACCTGCTCAGACTAATACTGCCTCTCTTTTTTACTTAACTGTAGTCACACTTGGAATTACACGGCTACAGCTAAGACTATCAATATTTCTAATATAAACCACTGCACTGCAAATGACATGGCTGGATGAAAAGATGCAAGTTAACTCTTCAGTAGAAAAGAAAATGCTTGTTTCTGACATTTATCCTTTAAACATAAAGGTAGTTGAAGAAAAGTCAATCAAGAATTAAAGAATTTCTGAGATTATATATTGTCTTAGTCCAATTAATTTTTTTTTCCTTTTCCACAATGTTAATATTGCCAAAAAAATCCAAATAACTGTTGAAGCAATGAAAAAACACATTGCTTTCTTTTTTCTTTTTTTTAAAAGGAAAGACCACAGTTAATCAAAGTACTTTACAATGTAAAAATTTAAATACACTATACTTAAAACTTGTTTAAGCATATGCTAGTGGGTCAATAAGAGTGCTTTTGCTGGAATCAGACCCTAAGCAATACCACTGCAGAACCCAGTGAAGTAGAAAATTGCTTAGTTTAAATTATAAATATTAAGAAATTCATATGTTCCATGATAATCCCTTGGAAATCATACATGTGCACAATACATTATGCATTTTATATTTAACTAATGCTTTTATGAACTAAAACTGAAAATGTGATTCATAGAATACAATTTTCAGCTACCTCACAGACATCAATAACAAAGCATTCAGCATGAACTTTGCATACTTCAAGGCATCCACAGTATATTAGTTTGTGGCCAAAATACTATCTACTGATGTGAAAATATGATAATATCCACTTTTGATGTTCATATTTCCTCTGAAGAGTGAAATATCTAGTCATCAGAAAAAAAAAAAATATTTTCCATCACCATGGAAGGATGGAGTCATTTATAAGGATTACAACTCATATTCTTATACAGCACAAAGAACACCTTTTTTCCCCATGTGATTTTCATAATTCTGTTGCATTCCAGGGAACCATCCTCTTTCCTCCCCCAAACTCCCTTCCCAACTTACTGTTGCAAAGCCACATAGAGATGCTCAAAACCAGGAGAAGCAAAGTATCCCAAGAATAAGCAAACGATCAACAACCGAGCTTGATACCAAAAGCTCGCTCAGAAAAAAAATTTAAGGGATAAACTTGTCACAGTTTATGGTGCCACAGAAAAATAGAAATTTAGTAATAGGAGTCATTAGCAGCCCAGATCACAGGAGTTCAGCTTTCAAATAAAAGGAAGATGTTTTTAATAGTAGGGACAATTTCCCAAGTATTGTCCACAGTTGCTCCATTCATGAAGATGTTAAAAATCCAGGACATAAACTTTTTAAGACAACAAACTCATCAAACTCAAGACCTCAGCTACTGTAAAGTATCCAGGCCAGCCCTCCAAGCTTACTCAGCTTTCTTTTTATTGTAAACTGTCCAAATATTTTTAAACTTTTTTTCAAATTGTAAGAATTTTATTAAGTTACATTACACTGTCAGAATTTTTAATAATACACCGCAATTGTAAGTGGACTGCAAATTGTTCGCAGCTCTTAGTCATCTTCATTTCTGAAATATATGCAATGCCTCATAACATACATAAAACTACTGCATCTGATTAAGTATATACTAGAGAGAGACTTAAAGGCAAAACAAAGGTCTGACAAAAAAATTTAGGTACTTGTTGAATCTAGAATAAAACTGCTCAGAACGTTCCCAATAAATTGGTATTTTCTAGTCAAAAGGTGTTTAACTAGAAAATAATTTTTCCTTGAGTGACGTATTTTGGGTGGAAGTAGGAGTTTCAATGCATTTCAAAGAACAGAGGCAAATCTGATTTCCTTTTAGCCTACCTGTCCACAAAAGTTCCTGTGTGACTCGTGGAAATGAAGCTACCAAATTCCAATTTGCCTTCCAGCCTTTAAGTTGTTTGTGCCCCAAAGTTTTTAGTATGGTCAGGCATGCCTTTCTCCCAGAAACCCTCAGCGTGTTTCAAAAAAGTCGGAGCTCTATTCCCAAAGTACACTCAAGGTTCAAATTCATTTCGCTGCCTGTGAAGAGAGCTTATACAATTAAAGCAGCTCTGATGACACTCATTTGTTAAACAAGGTAAAGCTTCCATCAGAGGTCAGTCTCAGAAGAGAGGTTGCTTGGAACAAACGAACAAAAGGGGAAAAAAGTCTACTTAAGTACTACCGAATATAACACAGAGCTGTTAATCTTCTTTCAATTACTATTAGCTCATTATATTCCCTTCAGTTTCAATACATGAATATCTAGATACGCTATGTTTCATTAGTGTAGGTGACTGAGAAACTGGGGTGACTTAATTTAGGGATTACACAAAAGACGCTGAATGCAAGAACAGTAAGTGGTAAAATACACCTGGGATAGTTTATTAAGTACCTTTAACAGAGACAATCCAATAGCAATGTTAGATTTTTATTGTTTTATCTTACGAACTATACATTATGACCTGTATATATGCACTGTTTAATTCTGCCACAGATATAAGCCTTACACATTCTCCTGTGATATTGTAGCTACAAGAATTCATCTTAATTTTATTGTGACTATTTTGTAAAATTTAATTCATACCTGAAATAAATAGTCAGCAGTCTATGCAATTATAAAAATGTAATTTCCAGGCTGTAACTTCTGTTGAGCATATTAGTTTCAAATGCTAGAATAAAATACCTCAAAGTGATAATTTTGATGATAATATGAGGGGAAAAAAGGACATATATCATTATCCTTTTCTTTCTCTGAACTCACTCGAGAGAAAAGCAGCCCCGCTCTTTTAGCAAAAATAATGTTCCCACTTGAAAAAACAGTAAGTTGTATCTAATACAAAAAAGAAAAAAAAAAAAAACACAAAACCTTAGGGGGAAAAAGAAGTTTCCTTCTAATTGTCATCATTCACAATCAACTTTGTGAGAGACAGTATATACACTGAACATGAAAAAAGCAGAAGAAAAGACCCACGTCTGTTTTATCTCTACTGTATTTTTTTGGTCAAGAGTGGAGAGCTGACGTCCAGAAACGTGGTGTTCCCACCATTGCAAACGGCTTTTCTGGAAGGCCCACCCCAACAAGCTTACCCTATAGAATGACAACCCTAATCAGACTTAAATCCTGACTGCTGTTATTCTAAAGGGCCTTAGAGAAGTCCATTCTGTAGCATATTTGCACTGTAAGGAAAAAAAAAAAAAAGAAACAAAGAAACAAACAGAGTAAAACACTATTGACCGTTATTCTCATACACTGCGGTCCTTTGGACTGGAGTTCTCCAAGCTCAAAAAAAAGTACATCGTAGGAAAAAACACCTCTTTAATTTCCTACTCATGTACTGCAAAACTGACTATCAAAACCCTTATTTTAGAATATAAGGAAGGATTCGTTTCTTTGACTTTTTAACGGCTAACCATTGCACTAAGTCTGCCTAGAAAAAAGATACTCCATTTGCAATGGATATAGTTAACGAAAGAGATAATGTTCCATCAGCATGGTGAAAATCACTAAATAATTTAATTCGTGCTTTCTAAACTCCATTAGCATATTGTAATTTTCAACTATATCAGCATTATTTGATATCAACCCATTTATTGCATAATGCCTTGAAATCCCTTGTACCTGTCGCTCATACGCTCCCATGTATATTCTATCCTCCCATGATTCTTTTAGGAATGTAGTATTTTCTGCAGTGCAAATGTTACTTCAAGATTAAAACTATGAATTGCTATAATTTTAACATTCCAATACTTAATTCACTCTTTGTAATGTCACTGTATTATGCACTGATCACTGATTCAAAGGTAGCATTCATTCCAGAGGTGCTCTATCACATTACAAACATAATTTTTTCACACGCAGTAAGAATAAATCTCATCACTTTACTATCTTTCAAGACATCACCACTCCTAAAGACAAAATGATTTACCGACTTTGCTGACCTATTTTTCTTCTAAAAATTTAGAACCATCAGAAATATTTAATGACTTGATTTAAAGTGCTGAAATGGAAGCACGCCAAAAGCATATTAAAAGCTGGTTTTTCCCCAAGAATTAGCACCTGACAAATTAATGGGTTTTGAAGTGGAAGACCTCACGTCCATTTCAACTTGCAAGTTTGCAAGTAAACACTGTAAAAGAAATGTGTCTTATTTCTAAAGAAGCATGAAAGCACTACTTCCCTTTCTGATTGTAAGATTTGCACGCAGTGAGACTTCACTGTGGAACCTCCATGCTCTTTTTACATCAAAAGCTAATCATGTATGCGAATTAACCCCTCTCCTTTGGAAACTACTGGCTGTATTTTAGAGATGCAAAAGATAATTCTGAGACTGGTTTAACTATTAAAGCACTAAAAAAACCCCAATAAAATAATGCTTACAAGCTTTGTCGTACCATTTCAAACCAAGAGGCCAAATGCCAACAGCCACACTTTCCCAAGTATATCATATGAAAATAGCTCCGTACTGCAGTTAAGATACATAACGCACCTTCAGCCTCAATGCAATGGAACTAATCACAATCCAAATGTTATACCTAAGATACTTTGCCTGGTAAAATTTGATGCAAGTACTAGCAAAATTATTATTTATTTAAAAACATAAAGCTTTTTGAATAGGAATTCAAAATACACACTTCTAATACCACTCTCATTAGGATGATACCTTCTCTAGGCAGCGTAGTTGCAGCTGACCAGGGTTCGCCTACCCTTGGGAAAACAAAACCTCTCAAAAAATAAAATCCTAACCAACTTCTTTTTAAACATACAAATGTCTAGTTTAGGTTATTTTCTATGAAGATATGCGATACAGGATTAAAAGGTAACGTGTTTCTAAATATCTGAGAAATGTCAGGAATGTTTCTATTGAAGAACATTTCAAGCAAATGTCAAAATGCATTAGAAGAAAGAAAAATCAAACAGTAGGTGAAAGATGCAGTAGAGGAACAAATCAAACATAAATCAAGCATATATATGTATTTTTTAACATATATATACACACACTGACATAAACAAAACCTCCAGCTAGAACCAGCGATCGCGTACAAGTAAAAACTCTTAAAAATTAGAAATAATTAAATGTTTCACCCCCATTTACTAGACAAGATGAAAATGCCAATAAAGGCTTCCTTTATTTATTAAACTATTTATAAATGCATGAAATGTATTCTGCATGCATTCTCCAGAACCAACATAATGATCTGTATATTTATGCAAGTTTATGCGGTCAACAACATATTTGATCAGTTCAAGGTTCAATCAGAACAAACTTCAGAGGTGGTAGCTTGAAAATAATGGAACAGAACTAAAAACAACCCCAAATCATACTTGAGGATGTAGGAGTTGAATATTAAAACAGCAAAATCAAATACATCTTGTCATAAAGTTTTAGTGATCACTAATTTTACACTACTTGCTTTACTTACTACTAAAGAGAACAATCTCGAAACATTAAATAATAGTGCTGCTGTAATAAAGTTTTATGAACTATAATGGCATGCTTCTCATAAACTTGCATAAGACAGTGTTACAATAGTCAAAAGACCATCAACAGTGTGAAAAAGACTGAAAATAATTCTGGGACATGGCCAACGACAAAAAAACGCATTCTGACATTAATACCAACTGACCTGCATTTTCCTGAATGTATGGTCGAAAGTAGTTAAGTACTTGCAGACATCTTTTAAGATTTTGCTGCAACTAAGAAAAGTTCCTTTGACGGTGATCTGATACCTGTCCTGGTTACACTCCACTACAATTTTCTGTTTCCTAAGTTGTAGGAAAAGAACTGTGGCATTATGAGCAAACTCTAAATTGTCTGTGGCTGTTCTTGAAGCAAGACAAGCACTAGCATCTTACCTAATCTTGCTGCACACGTCAGGCTTTTCTAGGAAGGAGGTCACCAGCTCAGCAGTACGCGGCCGCTGGTATAGATAGGAGTGATCAAAATTCAAACACTCGCAGCCACCTTTCTACTCAAGTACGCGATCGGCTAAATAAGAAATAACAAAGCAAAATCATGGTTCCTGTGTTCCAGACCCTGCTCAAATCCTGCTCTTAGAATTCACACAAAATATATCAAATTCACTGTTGCTTTTATTATTGTTTCGTGATAACTATGCTTTACTATTGTATTTCTTTTCTTTTTTTTTTTCTTTAAAACCATTATTTTTATCTGAAACACTACTATAATATAAAGTCTGTATTTACATAGTGGTTTGCATACTTTTGAAATATCCTTTCTTTTTGTTCACAAGTCAATGAAATTGATGTTTTCTACCTTCCTTTTCAGTTTTACCAGCTATTTCATAATAGTGGCAAAGGAAAAAAGTAATTTATTATCTTTTTGCATAATGCAGCTCTCACCCTATGCAAATGTGTCATAGTTCAAAAGTAAGTAATTGTTTATTTTTGCACAGGCATAGCTAGCAGTATATGCTGGGTTATCTGTAATACGTGACTTGAGATTAAAGAAATAAAGAATGGCTTTAATTAGGGAGGTAAGAAAAGCTGTTTAAGTGTTTCCTTAAATATACAGGGAAGTTTTTGCTCCACTGATATGGGGAGAGAAGAGTAAAAAAGATCCTAAAATTACCTGAAATTTCTTTATCCTGTGCTTCCCTAATTTTGAGGAAGTGTAAGTCAAACTGTTATATTTTCTTTCTCCCTTTTGCGTGTTTGCCTTCTTGCACTTATAAGAAAAGAGGATTTAACTTGCCCATCTTTTAAGAACAAAAAAGGCATCACATAAAAAACCCAAAACAAAATACAACAAATCCCACTCAGAATCCTTCTTCTGTTTGTTTTTTTTTTTCTTTTTCTGTGCCTTCACAGTTTTTTAATGCCGATTATAACAACAGGATCTCACAAATCACTTGAATTCTCAAACTTTATTTCATATTGTACCACAACAGGGTTAATTCAATTAATTCTGTGGCCACATCTTTCACTACCAGAAAAGGAAAATTACTGTCCTCGCATCTTCAGTTAAGGGGAAATAGTTCTTCTGTCTTTGTCTAATTGGACTTGAACAGAGAAGCTACTAGGTTCACTTTTTGAAATAACATATTTTAAGATTATAGGAAAATTCAGGTAGGATGGGACATCTGGCAGTTTCTAGTCCAAGCTCCTGCTCCAAGCAGGGTCAGCTACAAGATCAGACTTTGTTGCTCAGGGCTTTGTCCAGTTGGGTCTTGAACACTTAAGAAAAGGGAGCCAGCCCAGCATCTCTTGCCAACCCAGTGCAGCACCTGACTGTCCTCAATGTGAAAATGGTTCTCCTTATATCCAGTCTAAACCTATTGTTTCAGCCTGTGCTCATTAACTTGTCCCCCCACTATGCATCACTGCCTGGCTCTATAACCTCCCTGCAGGTACCGGGGACTGCTGTTGGGTGCCCCCAAAGCCTTCTCTTCTCCACGCTGAAACAGTCCTGGTCCCACAACTTGTCTTCAAAGGACAAGTGCTGCAGACCTGATCATTCTGCTGGCCCTCTGCTGAACTTGCTCCAGTTCATTAACGTCTTTCCTGTATTGGGGGGCCCAAGACGACTGTCAGAACGACTATCAGAACTGACACTCTGAGCAGAAGCCAGCTTTTCCTGATACTAGCCTGGAAGACCTCAAAAGTTATTTCAAAAAGAATTAAAAGCAGAGCCTGATCCTGCTGGGAAAACTTCAAGCACAAGAGCAAACACCAACCAGAGCAGCATCCCAAGCCACTTGCAAGTGCCCTACCCTGCAAAAGGCCCCCTTACTGCTGAAGCCCAACTAGCTGCCTTCACCATCACCTGCTGCCAAGTCCCCCTTGCCACCCCTAAACTGCCCAAATCTGACTTACAGTCCATGCTGCTCCCAAGTAGTCAAGGCCCTGCTTGGGCCCCTATGGTCATGAAACAGCTCGGGCCCCATTTACTGCCCCAGACACCAAAGTTCTGCGCAGGGTCTCTAAAGGGACAAGGTCATGCAAGCTGCAGTCTCACCCCAGTTTTTCCCTGCAGTGGGTCCCTGGTCGGAGACAGCGTGCCTGGCTGAATGCCTGCTGCAAGACATTGCTTTACTTAGCACGAGTTCCTCACCTAAGTCTGAATCCAAGGGACTGTTTTTCCTGATTGCATTAGGCAATACGCTGGGCTGTTACACATGCTCACCTGAGTTCCTGCCTCTGTCTCTCATTTTGCCAGCAAGTCTGCACTGGCAGCTGTTTCAGCTACTTCAAACTAAATTTTCATGGGCCTGCCCTTGAAAGCGTCTCTTTGGTATGTAGTAGTAATGCCATACTCCTACAAGGGACCGTAGTAAGCAAATGAAACCAAACCTGGATGACTTTCCTCACTCTCTTTAATTCTCTATGTGATTCTCATGTCAGTGCGGCTCTTTGCAGAAAATACAATAAAGACACAGTTACATGTGATGAAGTTCAGCTTCAGATTAATGCACCCAATGTCTGTTGTCTGCACACAAGAAAGATGCTTAAGTTTACTGTTACCCAGACATCTAAGGACCAATTCAGTTGCCCTCAGAGATGTTCTGGAATCTTCCTTCCCGGCCTCCAGCTATCGCTTCAGGAGGCTGCAGGTCTCCTATAGGTCCTGTGATGCCTATGTCCGTTCCGTCTGGATGTCCCACATACAGCATTTCAAATGGTGCTAGCAGCATACACAAGTGTCAGTGATTTGAACCTATAGGAACTGGTCATTCAAGTCATTCTTTTGGCCTGACTACCATGAAGACATATAGTCCCTTGATTATATATTAGAATTTAGACAGCTAGCACACATTAGGCCACTTATATATGCTTGCACTAAGACGTCCTCACAGACTGAAAACTAACCACAGCCTACAGTCATAGCAAATAACAGAAGATAATTACAGCTCATGAAATCAAATGTCAGTGCTACATGGTATGGGTGAGGACAATGCTTGAAATGGCATTATCATATATTGGGAACTAGCTTCTTCACAGTTTGTCTAAGACCTTCCATCAAATGCGCATATAAGGCAAAGTTCCACTTGGGAGAGCAACAGTATTTACTCCTTTCTCTTCACGGACCACTTCATCTCAGGACAGACTACCATTCAAGTTGTAACAACCACTGAAGTCCAACCACGGTTCATGAGTTGGAGAAGATGTGAGGTAGAAATCAAATCCCACCTAATCTCCAATTCCTGCTTTCTGTGAATCTAATAATGATACATGGCCCAAAATAACACGCTCCATAAAATTTCAACAACAATAACATACAGAACTACCATGTACCTTTTGAAACACAGAAAATAAACTGAGCTCTCAAATCTTCATGATTTTCGTACTTCAGGAAACACTAAAAGGGTCTTGCAAAAGTCTTTGACTCAGCTCAAGACTGGCAGAGATTTCCATCTGTTGACACTATTGCTTTGAATTACAGTGGCAGTCCCTGCCATTAAAAAAGCTCCGGTTATTTCTGTTATTTTTAATATTCCTCCTCTTCTTTCTAGTAAAAATTTCATAGAGATTGAAAAAGTGCACTAAAATCATCCAAATAGGCTCTATAGCCGTGAAACATGAACAAGGAGTGAACATTTAAAGATTTGAAGTAAATATTCCTGAGACATAGGCTTTTCTACCTGCTAGGGTTATTTTCATCCACTCCAAATTTCTTGCTCTTGATTTGTACTTCTCTTCACGCTTTTCTCAACTGATAGTCTGTTTTTTTTCAGCTGGGTAACCTTTATGTCCCAGGCAGGCAACTAATTCTGCCCTGTAACGTCAACTCTATTTTCCCCGGTTTTGTGAGCTCAAATGATGTAAAACCCAAACTTCCAAACTGCAGAGAGTGCCAGCTGAGGTTGAGGCATTGCTTTGATAGTACTATAGGTAAAACTGAATGAATTGCAAAAATATTAAGCAGATGCCTTGATTAAATTCCTCTAGATGAATGTTCATGAATTATCCACTTGACTAAACGCTGAACGATTCATTTGAACAATATCACAAAATGATTTGAATAAACTATTTTATGATATTATTCAAATTAGCTCTGGCTATAAGTATTCTGAAGCCATCTGGATGAGTTCCTAGATGTCCTCCTAGATTATCCTAAATGTTTCTTTGTGGAAATTTTTTGGGGGTTCATTTGTCCTATATCTAGGCCAATGCGATTACTAAAAGGCAATACTACATGATCTTTCTGATAATTGTGGGGTCTTACAGATCTACAGGAAGCTGGAGACCAAACCCATCATCTTCCTATGACAAATGCAGTTTGTTCTAAAGTACCTGTACAACTTTGTACTAATTGTGTAGGGAACACAATGAGCCACACTGTGGGATCCATTTATTTGAGGAAGTCTTCATTTCATAAACGAATAAAGCCATTTTTCTTTCTGATATTTTGCAAAATGCATGTTTATGGCAAACTGTCACTTGTATTCAGATTTAGAACCTAGAAACTACAGTGATAGTTCCTTGGAAATGCTTAAAATAGATAAGATGGATTGACTGATTGCATATTCCTTTGAATTATTGTGAAAGCACCAGAACTATCTAAATCATGCTATGAAAAAAGTGGCGATAGAAGTTATGTAACTTCAAGTTGCTATAAATTGCTTCTTGTTGAAAGCTATATAAAACATTTTCAAATCTGTCATGTTCCACCTCTTCTGCTTTAAAAAAAAAAAAAAAACAACCCAAAACCCAAGTGAAAATGTCCAAGAAAAATATGAATCAGTTTTATGTTGTTAATTTGGAGCAAAAGCTATGCCACCATGAAGACTAGATACTCTTTCACAATTAAATATAATAAACTTGGTCCATTTTTATGTCCAGAACGTATTCATTATTACAATAAGGCACATTTTATTAGGTTAAGTAAACCAATGTAGCTAATTCAGCAACAAAACGAGCTCAGACATACGTCTTTCCTCACGGACACACTATCTTCACTGTTATTTTAATCCAAGTTCATTTCTTGAATACAGATTATGTTTACCTTCTTTCTGCTGCTGATATTCCCACGTGCCCCCAGAACAAGCTATCTCGCAAAGCAGCCGGGAAAACATATTTTCTACTTCTCCTGCAGCAGCATGCAAGATGACTGCACAGCCCCAGCATCGCAAAGAGTATACTCTTCAATGCCTGATCCAACCTCCAGTCTTTGCAAGAAAACAGTCTCAAATCTTGGACTAGTTTGACCTACCATAAAGCAGGGGGAATGCAGTATAAACGGTAGAAGAGAGCATGAAGGAGCCAGAAACTGCTTTATTTGTTATGGTGAGAACTGAAGCAATAAGCACAGTAGATAGCAGAAGATAGTACAGCTGTGGGACAACACCTGAAGACTACTCTTGCCAGTCCTGACATTAACCACTGTAACCAACAGGAACTGTAAAACCAGTGACACCGAGATGAATGTCAGGCCCTTCTTTTCTATCCTGAAATACATATTTAAATTTAGAAAGGAACCCCTTTTCCTCCTTTGGCTATTATATATATAGATACACATTTTACAACTGCTATTCTGATTTTTTTTTTTTTTTTTTTTTTACTGGCAGGGAAATTTTAAAAGCCTTTAAAAGCATTTTAACAGTTTCACTGGGACCAGAGAGTGAAACTACTACCAAACGAGGCTTTGAAAAAGAACAGCTGGAGAAAGCACTCATTTTCAGGACTGAATATCCCTCTGCAAAAAAACCCCACCTTCTTGCTAACTAATTCAGGTGCCTTCCTCATTAAAACACATGGGCTGGCAAAGCAAAGTAACAAAGGGGTTGTGGCAGAATTGCATTTGATATGTTGAAAGTGTGTATCACTCAGCACTGAGTACCACTCTATGATTATATCTTATTTTGTACTGGGAAAAACAACAGCCTCCTACAGCAACAAAGACAATTATAAGACAGCTACCATTTATCCCAGAAAAGCTCTTTGCTACTTAGAAAAATACTAGAAAGGAAAAACAACCCCTTGCTAGTGAAATTAGCTCCTATGATGATCTGTTCTTTAAATTGGGAAAGAAGGGATTTTTTTTTTTTTTTTTGTTCAGCATGATTTATTTTTAGACTGGCAAAGAGACAATGGTAAACAGAACTGAAGCTCTGTGGGCACCTTCTGAGGTTAAATTACCTTTCATGCCATTTGCACAGAAGACTGTTCTTAAGCAGCTTGAGCAGATGGTCGGGACACCATTGTCCGTTTACTTGTATCCACAATGATAAACGATGGCTCTTTGAAATCCTGAACAATATGACCGTTGTGATGCTTTAGGCTGCCAAGGGAAAAAAAAAAACAAAAAAACAACAAAACCAAACAACCAAATAAATATAAAGTTAGCTGAAGAGGAGCAAAGAGTTTTGAATGATGAAATTTCATTTTAAACTACTGAAATCCTCTCTTTAACAAATATATTTATGTGTAATCTGGAATTATTTTGCTAAAAGGAACTAATATATTCCAGAATACTTAGCAAAGTACGAGATGCAGGTGAAAATGAATCACAGACAGTAACTCTGACTGAAATAAGAATTTGCCATCTCTGCACAACTGCTTCTACTAAGTTTGCTGGAGCGTGCTGCCAAATAACAACCAGTTCTGCTTACTGGGCCACAGAGATGGTCAGAGATTTCCAGGATCAAGCCAGAGCAGACAACTACCAGGGCACCCACCCAGCCAAGCATTGGTAGAGAAGGTCATGAAAGTGGGCGAACATGGTGGTTGTGGTTTTTAGTTGTTGCTTTAAGAACTTCCCAAACTTCTTTGAGAGCAGCCCTGGTGTGAGCAATCCCCAATGTGAGCATTTTGCAACAAGCAACTTGCTAAAAAGGCACTTTTACTGAAACAAATTACTAACAACAAAGAATGAATTTGAAGGATTTGAGGCAACGCGCACAGCTATGAAAAAAACCCTGAAATTTTAGGAACAATCTTTGGGATTTAAGAGTAAAGTGAGCAGATACTAGTCTTTGGACTTGGAACAAATGATTGCATAACCTGTCACTCTTAAAAGCTCCTGAAAGAAAAGGAAAAGCCAAGTTGCTGAATATGGAAAGAATAACATGGAATCAGCGAAGGGGCCCAGACACAGAGTTCAATAAACGCAACAAAATAAGACAGAATTGGGTTTAGAAAATAACAGTGAAATTAGATAACTATGACTCACCAGCCACTCAACTTCCTAAAGCCAGCAGGTACTGCAAAGCATTTAATTAACTGAAGTTGCATATAAAGATGGATAGTCGTTTCTGCAATAACTGCTTGTTTAAATAATGACACAACAAATAAAATTCATATCCTTTTTCTGATACCACACGCTCCACAGCAACAGCAGGTAAACAGTGGATACATTTCTTCCTCTCTCATTTCAATGAGCAATGACTTTTTTTATCTCTCTTTTGCTGCGCTGTTGGCATGTTCAACCTGCCTTAGAACAAATGTACAATTTAGACATTTAAGATTCTTGTCAGATTTTTAGTTATTGTTAACACTCATTGGAGTAATGAAAGGAAAAGACAGGTTGAGATAAACATCATGCAGTAGCATCCAGCAACTCAAAGTAACGTGCTTTGGTAACGGAGGAGTAATTATACCTCATACAAGAGGAAAAAGCATGAAATAATGTAAACATGAACGGAAACTTAATAAAATGTTAAAAAAATGAGGAAAACGGAGCAATTTCTGTTCATATGGGAATATCAGAGAAAGCCCAGATGGAAAGATTTTTTTCCTAATTCTCCTCTCTGCATCAGAAAAAGGGGGAAACCCCAAAGATGTTTGTTCTAAATATCAGTGTCTCATGCTAGCTTTCATGCTAATGTCATTTCCACAGCAATAAATAAATAAATAAATGAATAAATTCAAGGCCTGCCTTTCCCCAAGGAAGCGCTCTCTCTGCTTCGCTTCCCCCACTTTTTTCACAATATGAAATGGAGGGCCACTGTCCCTTCAGCTGCTTGTCTCCACTTAACATCCCCGGCTATGTTTGCCTATTTGCAAATACTATCTAACGGGAGTCATGAGTACACTTATGAACATGTTTAATGTGAACCCACTGTCTGAGAGAATAAGAAGTTGGACAATACGATCATCCATTTCTCAGCAAGCCAACGCTATTTCTTCCGGGGGTTGGACTAGATGATCTCCAGAGGTCCCTTCCAACCCTATGATTCTATGATTCCAGTATCAGTGGACTTCACTTAGAAGCGTCTCCATTACTATTAAAAGGACAGTGTTTTCTTCCTCATAAACAAACTGATTAATTGTAAGAAATGCACAATGTATTTATATTAAAAAAAAAAAGTGACAGAGGTCTTGATGAACATGACAAAAATGTCCCCGACCTGAAAAATAAACCATTTTCACTGAAAACACCAGACTATACATTTTGATTGTCCAGTAAAAACAAAGACACATGGAATAATAAATACTAAAGGAAGCTGCATTGTGATCAGATATCCCATTTATAAGAAATCTGACATTTTATAGGAAATACAGCAAACGAGCATTATTTATAAATGTGGTATTTGAAACGTTTCTAAATAACTTCCATGGTGAATGAACTGGAGCATCCATAAATGTTTTAGCTCTCTGCTTACCTCCCTCCAGACATGAAATTGCCCAAAAGCGTATTAAAAAAAAAAAAAAAAAAAAAAAAAAGAAGAATTTGAAACTGCTGTGAATAAAACTTCAGCAAACCAAATGAAAATTTACTTTGTTTTGTTGCTCTTACCAGGAGCTAAAAAGCGCCATGAAGGGTAGACTGGTAAAAGCAACACACATACACATACATATAGATGGACAAACTAAGTTCCAGGGAAGTGAGGATGAAAGCCCAGGTGCAGAAATGCTGGTAGTTAAAACAACTTTTTATTTTCCCTCGCTAAAGCAGTAACCAATGAGATTTCCCTCCACATAAATTATTTTCTAAATCCTCTTGTAAACCAGGCCACAATTAGCATGCATTAATGAGTTGTCAGCTGAGGACTGGACTGTTAAAAGCTGCTGCAAAAACTGAGGCAGAGATTTAGGCTGTCTTTCCCTTTGTACAACTGGGCATCTGATGACCAAAGAGTTTCCTTTCTGCAGGTTTAGAAGTATAAAATGCACCAGGGGGAAGGAATTCCCATCTCTCCATTATGCAGTAAGTTATATTGATTGTTATTTCTGGAGAGGGAATATGCTGCACACTCTCAGGAATAAGACTCACTAAAAACAAGGAGCTGAAGAACAACTTCAGTTTTAAAGGCGCGCTTTTACAGCAGCTGATTCCAGAAAGGATTTCTCAGTATTTAACTCCTTTTAGACTGCACCTTGTTTGTGAGTCTACATAAATGTAACAGAAGAATACAGTGAGATTACCGAAATCTCATATATCTCCCCTGGACTTGAAGATACAGCACGCATTATTCCATAATCACAGAAGGGAGGTAACACAAAATGGAAAAGCTGTCCTTAGTCTCAGTAGTACGAGCCACCAGCCTGGAACACATTTTAAACAAACAGCTATTCTGAATGAGGTGTGTTAGATGGAAAAGAGTTTAATAGAAAAATGCCGATCAGGAAATCAGATAAGTGACACTTTGGTGCTGAAAACAGCAAAACTTGCCTTTTAAATCTTGCAGAAAATGGTTTATGAAGTTTGCAGTGAAGACATATCTACAGATTCAACCTCTGTTTAACAAATATTTGCACTAGGAAGAAAAGAGTACATTCCAGAACTGCAGTTATTTCTTATTTCCTACGTCTTTGTTTCACTAAATGTAGCACTACCAAGATGTCATCTCCAAGTTAACACCAGAGAAAGAATAGACACCCATATGAATAATCTCATAAGTTAAACGGAGAAAGGATGAGCTCCATGATAACATGAACTGCTCACAGAGCATTCCATTAAGACCAAGCAGAAACCTCTCCCTGAGCAACCAATGCCATGGCTGTGAACAACAGTGGCTCCTGACTTGCTGAAACTAGTAGACCAAGAATTTACAGACTGTTTGACACATGATTTCACAGTGGTAAATGAAATGGAAGCTTTCAAGTACAATATACATTACTAAGGACAGAAATATTTGCGCCTTTAAATAAAAATTAATACTATGACACATTTGGAGCAATTTTTCCTTTGAACATGCACATCTTCCAGATACCTGGCAGAAATCATGCCCATTTATGCAAGGTTAGAATTTCATTACCCAAGTTCCAACATCAAAAGAAGCAGAAAGAGGAAATTAATGTAATATCCAACCTTATACAAATTCTGAGCAAGTCCTTAAAGACTCTAGTGAATGAAAGTTTGTGATGTTGTGCTAAGAAAATATAAAATCCACGATTATTATTTCCTACTTTGTGCATACACGTACACTTGTGCAGAATGGGAGCTATAAGCGCTATCAAATCAAAATTACTATGTTCCACAACACTTTTTACAGGTACAAAGAAATACCTAAGATATTAGTAAAGCGTGAAACCTCATGCCTTTCAAGAGCCACCAGAAATGTAGCTTGGTGTAATCTGCAATGTCATAAACTGAGATAACTACTACTGAGTTTTAGAGTGTCTTTTCTAAACGCACACCTCTGAAATCTTTAATTGCACTTCCAAGAATTCATTTCAGAATTTCTCTTATTTATGCTTGCCCCTATTCTATTGTAATTTTTATCAGAATAAAGACCTGTTTTCAGTACACACAGAGTCACCCCTTCCATTCTGGGAAGTGAAGAATTCATTAAACTTCCAGACCCACTGATGACAAAGCTCCACCAAACACAAGCTTTATCTGGCTCAATGTTCTGGACATCTAAAATCTCCAAAGAGATAAATGACAATTACCTGGACTCCCAACAACCTTCTGTTAACCTGGAGGTGACTAAAGCCTTCACACTTACACATTACTCCATCAGCAGCCAGGAAGCAGTATCAAAATAGAATTTATCTGGGGAAAGGCAAAGCAACTCCCTTCTACATGGAACATTTACAGAGCAACTGACAATACCTACCCGTTTCACCATGAAAATGGCCAAACCCTGGAGCGAGCTACTTAGAGAGATTGTGGAACCTCCACCTTTGGAGATATTCAAAACTCAATGGGACAAGGCCTTGAGCCACCTGATCTAGCTTTGAAGTTGTCCTTGAGGTCCAGAAGCCCCTTTTAATCTAAACAATCATTTGAATCTATGCAAAACTGCTTTGTCCTCAGCTGGACTGCAGCAATATCCAAAAGACAAGGTAGGAATTTGATTTGCTCTAGTTCGGGCACTTTCAAAAGAGAAGTGAAGCTGAGCCAGGGGGTTCCAAATTACCTGCATTGCTTTGCAATGGCGATAGGAGAATAGCACATCGGTTTTATGTTTCATAAAGACAGTAGCTGCTCCAGTGCTATAAAATCCTTAATTCCCACCTCATGCTTCAGTAGGGATTCCAAAGAAGAATTGCTAGCAGCCAAAAATCACCAGTGTAGTTACCTGCCACATCTGGGTTTTCCTTTGAGGTCTCCCATCTCACTAATGGTGAGGCTGACTTGGCTTCACATACAAGATTTAGCAAAGAAACAGCCTGCGGTGATACTGAAGTGGAAAACCGAGCAAATTAAACTGGTTGTCTTCCTACTTTACAACCAACTGCAATTACCATACTGTGGAGGTGCCATCCAAAGAAAACACTGAACCACACAAACAGGAACCATTTCATTAGCATTCAGAGTGAACCTTTTCCCAGGTGTAATTTAAGAAGCCCTTAAAATATGCAATTCTATCTACTACTTTGAGTCGTCAATCGCTTCCTACTGTAATTCCAGTTTCCCTCTACATGAAATCCTGCAGTGAAATCTACTTTCAGGATGACTGCCCTGATTAATAACTCTATAATGTCTGTGCTCTCTGTTGGATAAAGCATTTCTTTGTTCAAAAGTAATCCTTTTCCTCTGAACACTGGCAATTTCAGTGCCGAGGGAATGAATCACCACCGCTTGGTGCTGCCATTCACACCGCTGGGATGTGTAGTCATGTGAAGCCATTCTGAGCCATGATTTCTTATCCTCCTCAGTCAGCTGTGGATTATCATGACAGTGGAAGGACTACACAGATGCAAGTAACTCACAGGTCATCCAACGTGTCCGTCAAAAAGACCAGAGCAACTTCACAGATACTGAATGAATTCTGAATACCTCCATTTTTGAATTGTGAATGCTAACTCAAGAAAGAATAATATTTACTGGAACAGCAAAGCAAACAAAAAGACAGAACACAGTAATACAGAATGCTGTTTCTGGAAAGATATGGAAAGGAAAGCATGCTTTACTCTGCGTTAGGTTCCACTACAGCTTGATGGAAAACAAGTCTACTTTGCAAAAGTGGTCTTTTTTTTTATTTTTGCTCCACATACTGAAATTAAAAAGAAAGTAAAGATGTCTTGAGTTTTCACACGCAGAGATACTCTTTACAGTGGACAGCAAATTTTCAGTGGCCTGACTTGGCACTTGCGTTTCACAAAGGATTCTTTAGTTCACTGCAGATATCTGAGCATGAGTCAATGATACCTCAGGGTATCACCCTGCTGATGGGCAGGCAATTATGGGTGTCAATCCTTTTCGAAAGGTCATTTCATCCGGATGTAGAAGAGAATCATTTTAGAAAAAATATTTCCACAGAAAAGGATAACATTTACCTGCCTGCTTCTATTAGGAAAAAAAGTACTTTTCCATAAAAGATTTTAATAATTTTTAAACAAGTTTATTAAACACATTTTACAATGATCCTATGCAACAACATATTAATAAATTTATGTTGATGACTGAGGGGCAGAACTGTATAGAAAAATCCACTGAGGAAGAAAGGCTGAAACACGCATTATCTCATCAGCTTAGTGGGGCCTGTTTCACCTGAATTTAAATGACTTGAGTAAGATTATGCAGTGAGTCAGCTCAGAGCCCAGAATAGAACCAGGGAATCGTGGCTCATTGTCTCCGTCTTTAACCATTAATTCGCACTCCCACACTGAGAAAAATGGATGTTACTATTTCATTAAGCCCCCCCAATATATTTAAATCATACCAATACACTGAACCATATTAGAGAAAAACCATAAACTGAGATATAAGCCTAACATCCAGACTGAAGCTTGGGTCACTATGAATATGGGTAGAAACGCGGCAATGCTCGTGTAAACTGATGGACCTACAAGCTTTACCATTCAGTCCTCTGGCTTTGATTGCTTTGGGTTCTCTTACAACTGAAATACTTCAATCTCACTTTCAACACAAAACAAAACAAAAAATTGCAGATGTCTCCAACCACAAAGAAGCTCTTTAGGTAATAAATTATATATGTATTTGTTACTTTAAAGGTTCATTCTATCACAAATACACATTTTAAACTTTCTGTTGTGATCTCCTTTAAAATCTCATGAGAGTATACTGCTGCCTACAAAGTGCTTCAATAGATAGAGCACTGGATGGCTGTCTCCTAATACCAAATCTGTCACTTCAATCTAAGGACAGTAGTGGATGGACGCCCTGAAAAGCTCCATTTCTGTGGTGCTTTATAGCACAACTTAAAGAAACTTTCCAATATTTAAATAAAGAACACATGTTCTAATAATATTTAGCTAAAGTTAACATCTAGTAAGGAAGTGGATCAACTATTGCTAAAAGACCTCTCTCTTCTAATTAAATTCAGATTTTTAAATTAAATACACATTCTGGAGAACATTCTCTTTCTTTCCTTATTTCTTTCACACATTTTCTTTCACTCATTCTCAGATGGTCCCCTTTTTGTCCTGCAAATGTGAAGGATCTGTTTTGGGGTCTGTCAGGACAGTAAGAAGTCTGCAAGTGCTGCAATCCCAGCTCAGTATGGACTGGGTCTGCTCTCTTCTAAAACCAGTATTGACTGGTTCCAAACCTCTTCTGATGCTCCATATTCCCAAACACATTTTTCATCTCAAAGCCAAATTCTTGAATGCATTTGAAACTATCAATAGCCACTAATATCAGACAAGCCACTGGATAAGCATAAATATGAACAATTACTTCACGTCCTGTTCCAGGTAAGATGCAATCTTCAGCTTCCTTAAGAGAGGCACACATCAAGAACTCCTTTACATCTGCATCAGTTCTTTGCCACCTTCGCATTCCAGTTAACTGGGATGAGCCTGTTGTATTTCCCTTTTTCAATGCTGCACAGAATTCACCCTGTGCTCTCAGTCACTCCTCCTCCCAGCTGATTGTGGGGTGCAGCCAATATGCTTTCACTCCTGCTCCCTCCAGTTGCTCACAGCAACTAATAGCAGGTAAATAGTCATCATTCTTTTTCCTACAGCGAGAGTCAGGGGCTGCTCAGTGCTGAGTTAAGGAAGAGGAATGACTCTCCACAGTAAGACAAGAGGTAGAATCATAGAATTGGTTGGGAAAGACCTTTAAGATCATCAAGTCCAACCGTTAACCTAGCACTGCCAAGTCCACCACTAAACCATGTCCCTGAGCACCACATCTACAGGCCTTTTAAGTACCTCCAGGGATGGGGACTCAACCACTTCCCCAGGCAACCTGTTCCAATGTTTGACAACCCTTTCTGTGAAGACTTTTTTTCCTAATATCAAACATAAACCTCCCTTGGTGCAACTTGAGGCCATTTCCTCTTGTCCTATTGCTTCTTACTCGGGAGAAGAGACTAACCCCCATCTTGCCCCCAATCTCCTTTCAGATACTTGCAGAGAGCAAGAAGGTCTCCCCTCAGCCTCCTTTTCTCTAGGCTAAACAACCCCAGTTCACTCAGCTGCTCCTTGTAAGACTTTTGCTCAAGACCCTTCACCAGCTTCCTTTCCTTTCTTTGGATGCGCTCCAGCACCTCAATGTCTTTCTTGTAGTGAGGGGCCCAAAACTGAACACAGTATTCGAGGTTGGGCCTCACCAGTGCTGAGTACAGGGGGACAGTCACTTCCCTAGTCCTGCTGGCCACACTGTTTCTGATACAAGCCAGATGCTACTGGTTGCCTTGGCCACCTGGGTACACTGCTGGCTCATATGCAGCCAGCTGTCAACCAACACCCCCCGGTCCTCTTCCACCAGGCAGTTTTCCAGCCACCCTTCCCCAAGCCTGTAGCATTGCTTGGGGTTGTTGTGATGCAAGTGCAGGACCCAGCACTTGGCCTTGTTGAACCTCATAACATCAGTGTTGGCTGGCCATCCAGCCAGTTTTTTACCTAGCGAAGAGTACGCCCGTCCAAACCACAAGTAGCCACTTTCTCCAGGAGAATGCTGTGGTGTCAAAGCCTTTGCTAATGTCTAGGTAGACAACATTCACAGCCTTTCCCTCATCCACTAAGCGGGTCATCTTGTCATAGAAGGAGATCAGGTTTGTCAGGCAGAACCTGCCTTTCATAAACCCATGCTGACTGGACCTGATCGCTTGGTTGTCCTGTACGTGCCATGTGATGGCAGTCAAGATGATCTGTTCTATAACCTTCCCCAGCACCGAGGTCAGACTGACAGGCCTGTAGTTCCTTGGATCCTCCTTCTGGCCCTTCTTGTAGATGGGTGTCACATTTGCTAACTTCCCATCAACTGGGAGCTCCCTGGTTAGCCAGGACTGCTCATAAATGATGGAAAGCGGCTTGGTGAGCACTTCTGCCAGCTCCCTCAATACGCTTGGGTGGATCCCATCTGGCCCCATAGACTTGTGTGCATCTAAGTGCTGTAGCAGGTCACTAACCATTACCCCTTGGATTATGGGGGATTCATTCTGCTCCCCATCCCTGTCTTCCAGCTCAGGGGGCTGGGTGCCCCGAGAACAATGTCTTACTACTAAAGACTGAGGCAAACAAGGCATTAAGTACCTCAACCTTTTCCTCATCCTTTGTCCCTATGTTTCCCCCCACATCTAATAATGGATTATTAGAAGATTCTCCTTAGCCCTCCTTTTGTTTGTATGTAATGTATTTATGGAAACATTTTTTAATGTCTTTTACGGCAGTAGTCAGATTAAGCTCTTGTTGGGCTTTGGCCCTTCTAATTTTGTCCCTGCACAACCTCATGACATTCTTGTAATCCTCCTGAGTTGCCTGCCCCTTCTCCCCCCCCTCCCTCCCGAGTTCCAGCCAAAGCTCTCTGTTCAGCAAGGCTGGTCTTCTTCCCCAACAGCTCGTCTTTCGGCACATGAGGATGGCCGGCTCCTGCACCTTTATGATTTCCTTCTTGAAGAATGTCCAGCCTTCCTGGACTCCTTTGCCCTTCAGAACTGCCTTACAAGGGACCCTATCAACCAGTCTCCTAACCAGGCCAAGGTCTGCTCTCCAGAAGTCCAAAGTGACAGTCCTGCTAAACCCCCCCCTCCATACTTCTCCGAGAATCAAACACTCTATCATTTAGTGATTGCTATGCACAAGACGGCCTCCAACCATCACATCACCCACAAGTCCTTCTCTGTTCGCAAACAACAGGTCCTGTGGGGCACCTTCCCTTGTTGACTCACTCACCAGATGTGTCAGGAAGTTATCTTCCACACACTCCAGGAACCTTCTAGACCATTTCCATTGTATTGCATTTCCAGCAGACATCAGGTAAGTTGAAGTCCCCCACAAGAACAAGGGCTAGTGATTGTGAGACTTCTCCCAGCTGCTTATGGAATATTTCGTCTGCCTCTTCATCCTGGTTGGGTGGTCTATAACAGATTCCCACCATATTTGCCTTGTTGGCCTTCCCCCTAATTCTTACCCATAAACACTCAACCCTATCATCACCATCATCAATTCTAGACAGTCAAAACACTCCCTAATGTAGAGGCCCACTACACCATCTCTCCTTCCCTGCCTGTCCCTTCTGAAGAGTTTATAGCCATCCATTGCAGCACCCCAGTTGCGCGAGTCGTCCCACCATGTTTCTGTGATGAGTAAGTAGGTAGGCGCGATGCTGTTCTATAGCGAGTTTTACAACCTGAAAATGCCATTCTCAATGGCTTTTTACAGGGCAGACTGCTTCAAAAATTTTAAGCTAATGTCTGAATATCACTTAAAATGTCACATACAGACAGAGCTATATAATATATATATGAATATATGTTGCTTGCCACCTTCCAAAGCTCCTTATTAGATGCACCTTTGAGGACTGTGGATCACAGGACTGAAAAATTACCAAAAAAGCTGTTTCAACACATGAAATAATGAACAAAACAGAAGAGGGAGCTGATAAGGCAACAGGGAGCTGTGATTATACAGAACATGCAGGATTTGCATATTGTCAACTTGCAGACTCAAGGTGAAATCTTCCTGAAAGATGCAAACAGATAAGAATTACAAGTGATATCAGCAAATTATGGCCATCTGACATAATTAAGATTTCTAAGCTATGTATCTCTCTTCTGTCTGTAAGAGAAGAGTGTCACACATGGTGTCATATACTGCTGCAGAACCGTCCCAACAACTGCTTGGCAGAAATGAAGAGTGGTTTAATTGCTTCACATATTGTGTTCTTGGAAGCGATCTTTATTGGAGCATTGGCTGACACCTAAGAGACAACTGAAAGCTCATTTTGATATACGCTGTATCAATAGATATAATACAACACTGCTTTTTAAAAGTTGATAAAGGCAAGGCATGCAATGGGTGGGTTAAGAACCAGTAGCACAGAAAAATAAAACAGTTTGCCTAAGGTAAACCATCAAATCACCAGCAAAATTGGGTATACATTTGAGATTCTAAGGATTTTCGATGGAATGATCTTCGGAATATGTTTTCTCCATAATATCAGACTTGTTTATTTTATTAAAAAAAGATATACATTACTAGGATACTCTGTTTTCTGTATATGCCCACATAACACAATCTGTAAACCTGTAGTCTTCAGAAGACCATAAACTATTTTTTTATACCACTTAAAGCTCCACATACCACTGGAAATTCATAAAAGGTGCCTATAGAGTCATTATCCCAATTTATAACACAAAAATTTGGTGCTGTCTTGTGAAATTACCAGCCAGAAAGCTTAAAATAAACCAAAGGAAATAATGTTTTACAGATTGTGCATGTAAGTTGAGGAACTTGTCCTGGTTTTAGCTGGGAAAGAGTTAAGTTTCTTTCTAGTGATTGCTGTGAAAGGAGTGTCAATAATACTTAGTGGTTTTAGTTGTTGCTAAATAATATTTACACTATTCAAGGACTTTTTTCAGCTTCCCATAGAAGCACAGACAGAACAAGGGAATGCTCAATGAAATATTCCATACCATAGATGTCATGCTCAGTATATAAATGGAGGTTAGCCGGGGGCAGGAATCCACGATCGCTGCTTGGGACTCAACCAATTCACTGGGCAGCAAGAGTGACCCATGTCTTTATTATTGTTATTATTAATGTTATTTTTCCTTCTCTGTTATTGTTTCTATTACACTATCTTTATCTGAATCCATGAGGTTTTTCTTTTCCCCCTTCCCCTCTTCCCCCTCCCCCCCTTCTTGGCAGCGAGCAGTTGCCCTCTAGGGTCAAACCCCAACAAACTCCTTCTCTTAAGATATTAAGGAAGTCAAAAGTATGAAGAATGCAAAAAAGAGACTGACAAGTTCATGGAGAGTAAGCTGCCCAATAATTAGTAAATACAGGAGTCAGTCAGTCCTGATGTGCCTCATTTCTTATCCTGCTGGTCACAGCAAGAGAAAAGACGAGCTGGACCTCTGGTCCAACCCAGTATGGCAGCTTTTATGTTCCACAGAGTACTGGAGAGGATGGTACTCATCATGTACAAGCTTCTCAACTGGCAATACCTTTCTTCCTGGAAAGCCAAATTCATGAAGCAGACATCGAGAAACACCAATCATTCTTTGACTAGTTTACTCTTCCAGGTCTTTCAAGGTCATTAACTTCTGGTAGATGATCAAAAAATATAATCTTAACTGCTCATTGCTTTGCAAACTAAAGTAGCAATCTATACGGCAGTTCCTCCAATTGCCTGGGTATAGCCCAATAGGTTCCTAAAAATGGATTTTAGCTGAGTACTAAGGCAAAGGAAAGAAAGGAGAAGGGACATGTAAAGAGAAGTCAAAGGTCTTTTCCTCTAATGAGTCGCAGTTAGTTTCTTCCATGGGTACCTTAACGTGGACTATGCAATGTTCAAAATGTTATATTAGTCACTTATCTCCTCCATAAAAATTTGCCTTTTGGAGTGGCACTTCTCAACGCTACCAACTAGAGTCTGCAGGCAAAGCCACCCGAAATGCATAATCAACCAAAGCCAATTTCAAATGCAGTGAAGTTATCAGTAACAGTATAACACCAGCTAATAGTGACACTCCTGTCCAAATACCCAGAACTGCATGACTTTGGATCCCCTGAACATTTGCTAGAGCATTTGTTTCTTTGGTGTGAAGAGCTGAAGGTGTTGAAGCAAGTGCTTAAAATGGGATGTGAGTTTTGAATTTCAAAACTTCATTATGAGGGTGGTTTGGGGCTAGCATAATCTCATGCATCTTGTGGGAGTGTAAGGGACTGCCGGGAAAAGCCCCACAGCCTGAGGCATTGGGGCTTTTTTTGTTCTGAGAGACATAAATAAGACCTGGCAAATTGTTAATTCACAGCAGTATGATTGCAGAAAGCATTAGTTGCCTTTGACATCTACTGCTGTATCATTGCTACGTACTGAGCGTGAAATCCTGAGCCACTTCAATGTTAGAAAACAGTTATCAGAAAACAGATAGGTAAAGATAGTGTGGTGGCCCTGGAGAAGTGGTATGACCTGCGCAAGGAAGCAACACCAAACTTCCATCTCCTTCATAAAACCTACTTTCTTTCCCAGGGAAAAAAATGGTAGAAGTTGATTTTCACGATAAGAAGAGATGCTTATTTGGGTATCATTTAATAATTTAATTATCAGGTTTGACATGAACAAATGTTCAAGTTATGGTAGATTTTTAATCTGTATTGTAAATAAATGCCTCCTCTATAAAGCTGTCTATTTTCCTGTGTACTTTTAAACTCTTCTAAATAGGATTTTGATAATGTAATCAGCTGCTTGAAAAACATAACCTAATTGAAGTAGTATTCCAAAGAGCATTATTTCTATTATTATAACTTCCCTGGTGCGTAGCTGTAAACAGACAGATGAATGACAGCAAATGACCTAGATAAATGTGTCCCAATAGCTGTCACTCCTTAGTCTTGACCTTCTGACACTGTTCCAGCTGTGCAATAACTTGTCCCAGCATTAAGGGAGAGACAATCTCAGGCTCATTCTATTCTGGGCAAACTACTAGTACTTCTCTACAGACACACAATCTTATAAAATTAGTGGACTAAAATGTATTTCTAATATAAGATCAACAGAAATATTGAACCCTTCTACAGCTTCTCATCTCCCACTATAAAAATAAGTAATAAGTAAAGAATTACAGTAGTAAATTTTTATGCATATTTTACTGGCGGTTGCATGGTTTTGCATTTACTTTGAGCTTTGTCACTCAGAAAGTACAAGTCTCATCAAACCTCATTCCTAAGGAATGCCATTTCCGGTGCCTTTTAGTAAACAGAAGAGAGGAAGATAAATGACAAAAAGCAGTTCTGACTTAATGTATTCAGAGTTGTAATCTATATTCTCTGTAATTCAATGCACAATGGTAGTTCACCAAAAATATGCTGGGCTACAAAAGAAATCCCAAAGTAATCGGAGAATATGTAAAACAGGATGAGAAGCTATGACCGTTGATGAATCCCAGTGTAACCAATAATTCAGAGAGAAATGTGCATGTTACAAAATATATGCTGTATTATACAGACAGAGTGTGTTTTTTACCTAAGACATCAGTCTTACAATGCTGGGTGATGCCTCATTCAAGGATTTTCTTAGAAACACAGCAAAGAAGCTTGATATAAAGCCACACCATTAACTTACATAAAGACAGATTGAATTTAGGTATTCTCTTATGTAGCCCACAATACCCCTAGATTTTAAAGCAAAAACAATCTCTTTTGTTAAGCAGCAGAAAATTTTACCAGAAGTTTTAAAAGCAAATAAACCAGATGTGCCGGAGCAACATCACTAGTAAAACGCAGCTTCGCCTCTGCTGGTTTTTCCATTTTCGGCTTGCACGCTCCAGCAAGAGTGAATAATCTGTTGTGATGGGGAAGAGAAATTGGAAAAAAAACTTTTCATCAGTCTCATTAATCATCACAGCAAAAAGCCAGAAATAAGGCTTTCTGCCAAGAGCACTGCAATTAAAAATTCTGCTAGAAGAACGTTCTCATAAGAGAAGTTCCACCATTTTGGCCTTTCATCCTTACCTACTTCTTTACATTACATTAGGAAATCACTGCTAGAGCAGTGTGTTGTGCAACAACAGGCCCATGAGACTGGGGGGGAGGGCATATTTTCCTACAAGGTCCAACTACTGTAGCACTGTGTAACAAATTAAATGCAGTTTAACTATAAAGTCTCACTGTAAAAGTTAAAAAAATACCTAAAATACTGCTATATAATTGAATTTAGATAAAAGTAAACACAAAGAATTTTCTTATGAAGTTTTGTTTGTTTGTTTTTAAGACTTACTGTTATTGTTGTCAGTAAGTGACAGATAAACACAACTGTAACATATTCAAAAGACTTATTTCAGATAGACACTGTGCACACCTTTAGGCATACTCAAATGATGATGAACAATGGGTGCCTCTGGAAGGCAAGAGGAAGCTAAGTCCTTATTCTGTAAGATAATACCCTTCAAGTAAAGAATGACATCCTCACCAAAAAGTCTGAATAAAAGGTGAAACAGCTGTAATGAACATAGCGTATTCAGAAATGCACCACACTAAACTTCTATATTCGCTGAGATAATGAAAATCTAATTTGATGTCCTTCTACAAGCAGGAGCTAGCATTTAATGCTCATTTTGAAACCTAAAGGAGTCCAGTGTTAACTTGTTCCTGACACATTTGACTTAAAAAAATGAAAAAAAAACAAAACAAAACAAAACCAAAAAAACCCTGTCTACTTTATTTTCGGCTAGCTTTTAGATATTGTATTTAACTTGCCTACACAGTAACTTCAACACTAAGATGACTTCGTTTTGAATCAGGACACAGTAAGATGGCACCTTCCCTGTACAGAACACCTGGGAAACCCCCTACCATGCAGCACGCCCGACACGGTGCTCCGAACAGAAAAAAGCTAAAAACTTGCAAGAGCTATAAAAAGGAAGTAAGAGAATGATGAGATCTGCAAAACTTACTTCCTAGTGAAAAATTTAGGAAGCTCAAACTATTTGAATAAAAACCCTAAAAAAACACAACCCAGAAACAAACAAAAAAACCCACCAAGCCCCAGTGAACCCGTGCCTGGATCAATGGTAACTGCCCACTGAGAGTCTTCTCGGTTCACTTCGCACTGAAATTGCATTAGATGTTGTCACGTGGCCCACAAAAAAAACCCAAAATAACAACAAACAAACAACAATTTGGCCTCACTTTGTTTCATGATAATTCAGAATTATGAAAGAAGCGCAACTGTGAGATCAAATTGTAGACTGAAGGACAGAGATCACACAGAGTTAATAAACTACTACCTTTGGCTTCAAAACATACCTAAGCTTCTCAGAACCTCTTGAACAAAAAGGCCTCTATCTATATTGTTGGCACTTTTCTCACATAAGCAGCACACTCATATCAAAGTCAGTAAAGACAGTGTCAGTTTTATTCAATGTTTTGCTCTGAATAACGGGTTTCTCCTTTGAAAGAGTGACCTAGGTAGGTAACTGGGCAATTTAAATGTTCACTTCAGAAAATGAGAGAGCAAACAAGAGGGTGCGAATAGGGCTGAATTTCATCAATTAGAAATTTGTCATCGATTCACTGGGTCCAGAATTTCACACAGCCGTATTTGAGCTGATGCATTTTTAAAACCCCAAATCAGTATAAGCAATAAGACCTTTCAGTCTTCATTTTATTCCATTTTAATGAAAATTAGTGATAATAGAGCCTTTTGAGGCTATCGCCTATCGTTTCTGAGGGAAAATTACTTAAATCCATGCATTTGCTGACTGCTTTACTAAGTCAGCTGAGTGCTTTTACTTCCTCACCAAGCCAAAGACAAGAACAATCTAATTCACTCTCCTGCCAATGCTGAATTGATCCTTATTGTACTTATACCCTGGCTTGGTTTACGTGACCAAGCATCGACGTTTTAGTTCTGTCTCTCAAAGACACACACAGAGCCCTCTGTCTAACAGTATCCATTGAGAAGTGGATTATCATGATAACTTCCCTCAGATTTTGTTGTGCTTGTGCTTTATTTTTACCTCCAAGCAGGTCTTGGCTCACACAAGCTATCAATGGCAGCAGCATCTAAAATTGTCTGTATCTTATTCACAGGGAGGGGAAAAATAAGTAATTTCTTTTGACATTAATGGGACTTGCATATACGAGTCATGTAAGTTAATGGAAAAAGGGACCTTAAAGTTGTCACAAGGAAAACAGAGTAAATCAGAGACTGGAAAGAAAGACAGGGGAAAGTTCATTTCTTTCCCATGTATATCCAAATCTCTCCAACAACACATTTTTGTCTGTGGCTTTATTTACCAGCCTTGATCCTGAGACATTCTAATATTTAAATGTTTAATGAATACCTTTTGGAACTAAAAAGAAATATGCTTAAAAGCTGACCTCAAAGAATGCTTAATGGGGTCTAGATAAAATGTCAAAGCAATTTGTTGTGATCTTTACTGTTTTAAGTCCTTGGCATCACTGGCAATTCCCACTCAAATGAAGTATTCCAGGCTCTTCAGAAATATAGGGATGGTTTTTAATAATGGACATGTAGATCTGCTGCTGCTGCTTCATTCCTACATGCGGAGTTATAGCAATAGGTAATATACTGAGCAATGAAGGACCTCTCCCCCCCAGGGAGCACAAAACTCAATGGGCAATACAGGTTCGATGCAGAATAACACAGTTCAAATACTGACTTTTTTTTTTTTTTCCTTCCACAAACAAAAGATAAAGCGATTGGTTGGGCACTTTTAGAGAAAAGGGAGCCAAGCGAGCATCAGCAAAATGCATCATCAACTTTTTAACAGATACCTTATTGCCACTGTGTTAACAGACAGGTAAGAAATTAAGTTTACAACCAAGGTCGCTAAGTGTCTTCTACAATGAATAAAATAACCTACAGGTGAATAATATGGGAATTTCACCCTCCCCTTACCTCCTCAAAGTGAGTCAGCCATCCATACAATTGGAAACACATGCACAGTGTATTGCCTTGGAACAGAAATAAATAGTCTCTTCCCTATCCTGCGGATATTGTAAGGCATTGAGATTCAGGATTTGGTAGCATTCCTAGTGGTCTACGTTTGACAAGACCATAACAGGTATTATTTGCACTTTGTAAATTAAAACTTTCTTTGTCCTAAATACTCCAGCTAAGATGGAGGACAACTGTATTATAGACTGCATGAAAGTAGGTCTTAGTCATAAAGGTTACACATTGTCAGCAAATGAGAGAATAGCGCAGACCCTGGCTCACCTTTTAGAGAAGCAAACTTCAGACATAGAAATTTTAATTCACCTGCCCAATACTACACTGAAACTCTAGGACAGAACCTGCCCTTTGTTTTAAAGGTCACTGCCTGACCACAGCAGCCTTTGGTAAATCACAACTCTGTGTTTCAAGTGCATTCATCAAAGAAACAACTGTGGACAAACCTTATTGTGCACTGACTCTGTTAATCAAAGTACTTGAAGTGTATCAAAATCCCAACATTTTCAATTTGATGTGAGTTTAGAACAAATATACGCATTCTGCCTGTGGCTACAAACTGGCAGATATCATACCTTAGATATAAAAAATCTTGGCAGATATTGTAACCTAGAGTTAAGAAAAATGAGAACAGTCTGACAGAACAGGAATACCACAAGTTAATTTTTAGCCTATTAGAAATACAATATACAAAAGTTACGAGTGGGTTAACTCTTGTGAGAATAAATGGAACAGAAAATACATTATAACACTCTCCAGCAACATTCCCCACCTGAATATACCTCAATAGAAGAAACTTTCTATTCTGAAGGAAAACCACAACAGCACAACTTCTAGCATTGTCAGGGAAAGGAAGGAGGCTCCGCTTCCTCCCCAGAGGCTCCTGTTGGAAGATCTTACAGAGGAAAAAGATGAGACCACATTCCAAAACCACAGGGTCTAAAGCCTTGCAAACAAATAAGCCTTGCAATTGATCATCTGGGTGAGAAAGAACAACAGAGGACAGGAAAAGAAGCTGTACTTTAATTTCTATGTGAGACTTCTAAGAAGGAGAAGAAAACTTGCTCCAATTAAGAAAATTTCAACGCCTCAAGCTAGCGTAACTTTGATCTTATTCTTTGCCAGAGAAAAGAAATCTCATCTCTTTAAAGCTTCAACCAAGTAGAACCAAGTTATTAAGGAGCAAGAAAACTTAAATAAGAGCCCTTTAGAGAGACCAAGGGCAAACTGACAGGTATAATATTTTAATTGATTGCCTACATCAGGGGAATTAAAATAATTATATATCTCTATTGGTACAAGAGTAGTCATATATATTTGTCTGACAACTGAGTAGCAAAAATATGCAAAATTTCATAGTAGCTTCGGTCTTTTCATTTCTACTTTACCTTTTAGATTTGAAGAGTCTCTCTTCTTTTTTTTTTAAACAATATCATTTACCACCACTTAACACTTAATAATAGTATTATAAAAATTATTTTATTAAATTATATCATTGACTTTTGAAAGTGTACTTAATATTAATTTACAGCATTTAGACTGACAGCCACAGAAACTCAGATCCTATGTGTGTCCTTAAAAAAAATTACTGCCCAGCCAGAAGCAGTGAGAGCTTTTTCAAACCAACTGTGAGACACATCTCATCCCTAATCCTGAAGCAACCTTCCTCTGCCATATCACTTAGTACTGACCTCCCCTAAAAATGCTGGCAAGGGGTAGCACAGACGCCTCCCGAAAGCGTTAGGGTAGGTGTCACCTAGAGTTGACTGTGATGGTCCCCAGCCAATTCACAAGGCAGACTTTCCAAGAGCAGTCAAGTGACAATAATTTTCAGTCACCACTGGTGACTGAGCACTACGCAGTAGTACTTAGAGCCCCTGACCAACTGCAAACTTTTCCGTCTTCTGAAAGAGATTAAAATCTTGAAATAAACATCAACAAGAAAACAGATTCAAAAACTGAGAGGAGAAAAGAGGCGGCTGTGGCAAGCTTGAGGTAAAAATAACAGGATGTTTTAACCTTTATAAGCTCGATATTAGTAGCCAATCCATGTGGTAAGCTTACTTTTGCCATCTGCCTGGCCATGAAGATCAGGTTTATAGATTTCATTTATCAGCTATTTCTTCCAACCCATTCAAACAGCAAGGGCTGTAGTAAACGCTAATAGAAAAAGATAAATCTGGTTAAAAAAAGATCTAATAGCATGTCTAACTAAGGGCATCTGTACCTTAAAGGATTAAACTTAAGATGAGAAACTTCACTACTGTGTGTTTGCGTCTGAGCCCACAGAGCCAGATTCTGCCACACGTGCTTGGGTTCCTGGTGCCTCAACTCCGTCATATTTACATATAAACCACCTTTAATGTGTACAACCTGGAGTTGACGTAAAACTAACGAACCCAAAGATATCTCCAAGGTAAGCAAGTTCAGAATCAGACTTTGACATTTTTTCATGACAGCTGTTTGTCTCAAGGTGGGGCAGCACATTGTCCTCAGCTGGTTCTTCAGACATCTCTGCACTCTCAGCTGTTCCTAAGGATTTGTATTTATTTGTATTTAGTATTCTGAATTCTGCACTGGTATCTTACTAGACACAAATAACTAGCGACTTGGATCGCTGTTAGGTTTACAACATCATGATGCATATTATTCCCTTTTAAATGCTCATTTGCAATTTATTTGATAAAAATCTCCATAAGGCAATGGGATAAGTAAAAGAGGAAAACATTGGCCATTCACTGGAAAGGCTCAGGGTCAGATTATCGAAAATATTTGCCACAGACAACGGAATCAAAAAATGCATGATTTCTTGCTTTATGAAATCATCAGTTTTGACTTTTATATTATTAAATCCTTCTTGTAGACAAACTAACAGTTATGGACTTAGTCACTCCATAAGCTAATCAGCACCTAAAATCTTTTTCATCTGACTTTGAGTGATATCTTAACAACTTAATATCAGCTCACACTGAAAACCTGATTAGTAGAGACAGGTGACAACAGCAATGAATTCTCGTGTGTGTGGGACCATTACTATGCTGTTAAAATAAAAAAGGAAAATATTACCTCCTACAGCTTTTGCTTTTGAATTTGAGGAAAAGCACATGCAAAGATGTTTTATGTGGCATCCAGTTTTATGTCCCTTACCTCATCTATAGTCTCCACCTGGATCAAATGAATGAAAACGTCTCACTTCCCCAGCATATGGCCTAAATCCCTATTCCATTACCATTACAAATGAGAGGTATTCTGAACTTTAAATATGCACAAACAGTATTCTTCTAAACAGGAAGATCCAGTAAGCCTCCAACCTATCAAAGAAAAGGCTTCATACAGCTACATAATTTAAAACATAAAAGTTGCCTCTAAAGGAGGCTTCCATTGTTAATTTTAAGCTGTCCCATTAGTCCTGAGAAAGTAATGCATGTATTGCAGCAGGATATTTTTCTGCATTTTGAGGAAGGTCTTCCAGGCATACTGAAAAGAGGCATTATAGAATTTACACTGGTACTATTCTGCAGACCATAAAATACCAATGCAGGATTTTTTGTGGAACAAAGGGAACCGATTATAAGGAGTTACAAACTGAAGGGCATCAGCCCATCCTTTCCTCAGATGTTGATAACAAACAGCTCTTGATGATACTGGTATTAACAAAACTCAGTGAAGGGGACCCCTATGGCCTCTACTTTCAGTATTTATTATCACACTGCCATAACGGCAGGAGAAACTGTACCAAGGTATTTCCATGGAAGCTTTAAATAGTTACTTTGCAACAGTAAATAAGAATGCCTATTCCCTATTTCATAGCTGATGAAAACAATGCACAGAGCCATTGTGCAACACGTCCAGGAATACAACTTATGACGTACTAAGGAAGAGTATCCTGACATCAAGGCAGGAGCTTTCAGATTTGATTTTATCTATGTCAGCTAGATTGTGATGCTACCTATATGCTTTCTATTACACAGATACTGTCAATTAAAGTATAATTATATATTTCATCTCTATTCCCTCTACACGCATGCTATGCCTCAAGTCATTATCACAGTCATTAAAATACAGCAGTACTGTATCCCATGTCAGCATTTAAATGAAGTATGAGGATATATAACAATACAATTAACAGAAGTATTCCCAATGAATGGGGCCTTGAAAAACAAAGAGAAGCCTTGATGGGAATGATTCTGCACTTGAGGCCTATACACAGCAATCACTAGGGTTTTTCATCTTTTTTTTTTTTTTTTTTTAAAGAAAACTGACAAGCCTGATGGAAGGAGAAAGAGAGAGAAACTACAATTTTGAAGCTTCATTTTTATTCAAGACGTAGCACAAGGACATCCAGAGGCAGCCTAGGAAACACAAGATCAGTCAGAATTGAAGCCTGATTTAGTAGCTGAATCCATTTATTCTTTTTGAGGTTCTGCGTAGCATCTGACATGAGGGCCTCTCTCCTGACTCGTGTCTTTCAGAACTTTACAAAACAAATAGTGTGTCCGTCTGAACGAGAGCCCCAAAAGAAATAGTAAGTTTGTATCTTATATTAAAACTTGTGTACTTTCTGCTTATGCAGCAAATATCTCTGCATATTTATTTACCTTGGACAAGATGAAAGGTCACTCATTATGTGCATAATAAGCTAATCTCAATTGTAATTACACTGCAGAAAAAACCCCTTCATTTGAAGGTTAACTAAATTCAAAATAACCCAGTTCTCACCAGGGTGTTGCATTTATTTCAATTAAGTCAATCAACTTAACAAGGATTTAATTAAAAACAAGTTAGCAAGTCAGAAGAAGTATTTGAAATGTAATTAATAAATATTTTAAATAAGCAAGAGGTAGCTAAATCAAATATATGATTATAAATGCACTAGCCTATTATTTCTTTGCAGGCATTTGCTGGTCAACAACGGAAGGCACTCCACCCCAGGAATCCTGGCATGCAGTTTATCCTTGCAAAGACAAATTAACACACTGTCCAGGAGATGTAATATTGAGCTTTCAAGGAATTAAAGAGAGAGACGAGTACCTATTTCCATTTGCTTTACCAGAGGGAGAACCCACGGTTTGCCCACACTTTCTTTGCTCTGTTTCACCCGTTGCTGTTGGTACAAAATAGCTGTTCAAGGCAGTTAAACAAAACATAAAGTGTCTTTTCACTGAACCGACATGTTTTGTTAAGTTGTGCAGTTTCTTTCCTCTGCGAGCTAGCAGAGTAGGGAGCAAAACGCTAGCGAATAAAACCAGACAACCGTCAATACGAAGAGGCTAGTGTTCACGACGGCCGTGCAACCTCCCAAAAGGTTCCCATTCTTTCGGAAAATTATGCATCCCTGGCTTTGGAGTCTAACATCTGTGCTTAAACCCCTGCCTCTCACAGCGTCCTTCAGTGTTTCCCAGGAATCTCTCTCCTATGCGACACCACTATACTATCTTGCTTGTTTCTGACATTCAGAGGGGTGGGGACCGAAACAAAAACCAACCTCCTCCCAAAAGAAAAACCCCACAAAACCCCACCAACAACCCACAAGCAATATTTCTGTTGTCTTTAAGCCATGACTAAAAATATTCTGTTGACACCAACAAGCACCAATTTAATTATAATACAATAGATGTAAGCATATTTCAAGTAAACACACTTTTAAGTTAAGGGCATATATATGCACCCGAATTAAAGTTTTTGTCTACCTCCATTGTTTACAACTGACTTAGCACGTTTTCTTTCATGTATCTGACACATTGAGCACAAAAGCACGAAGATTAAGACAAGAATGATCAAAAGTGTCAGCTCCTCTTGGGCAACCAAATTTGAGAAGCCTATGCCTGATCTTCCAGATTACTTCACTTTATGTTGCACTTTTCACCTTCAGACCACAGTTCCTGTTCAACTGGCCCCAGCTACAGCTATAAGTGCTCCAAACTTAAGTAAATCAACCCGTAGCTCCTGATGTGAAGCCCTCAGAAAGTAAGCAACACAGAGTGAGGAGCTATGCTTGAGAAGATTTGTATCTACATGATTTTCCCAGCATCATGGAGGAATTCTGGGGCAGAGGCAAAGCGAAACCCAATTAGCCGTGTTGCAAACACAGTCCTCATGGAGTCCTCTATTTTACTCGCAATGAGCTGACCCCCATATAGAGTCCTACAGGAAATCCACCTCATACACTGAGCTAGCAAAATTTTTGTGGAAAAAGTAGAGGGGAGAGCCTCTTTAAACGTACAATTAACCAGATGCACTATAATGTGTATGCACAAAGGTGCTAAAAGATGTCCCTGCTCATTGCAGGGGAGGTTGGACTACATGACCTTTTAAAGGTCCCTTCCAACCCAAACTATTCTATGATTCTATATGGTTCAACTATATGCCCAGCATTCTTGACTTGCAAGCTCTTAACTTACGGGTTTTGCAGCTTCTTTTCAGACTGGAAGGGTTATTGACTTGAACAATGAGCCCAAGTCTAGAGGAGGTCATTGAACAGGTAGTTCTGTAGTAGTCCTGTTCTTACCAGCTTTTAGCTTTTTTTTTTTTTTTTAACTATCACCTCCCCAACTTGTGCACTCATGCCACTACCTGTAACTCTGCCCAGTTCCTTCCATTTTTTTCCAGTAACTTCTTTCAAGGTTTAGAGAAGCAACGTAATCCATTTCTTCAGAAAATAGTGGAAGGGAAGCATTCTTTGAGAGCTCCAAAATCTTCAAATGACTCACTCCAAGCAAGCTATCTGAAGCGGAGAGAGAGGCAGCAAGTACAGGGTTCTCCGATGATACTGATATTGCACCATCCAGGTGACAATCTGCAGAGAGCAAGACCTCTGCAACTAATACCACCAAACTGTTCCTTATCCCTTTTCACCCAGATTACTTTGGAACCAAGCTGTCATAAACTGGCAACTGCAACTTATGCTTTAAGCCTTTCTATTTCAGCTTTACTGAAGATACTCTCTTAGAAGTATTTTGAAAAAGACTATGCTGAATTGCAATAAATGACATTTATGTATTAAAAAAAAAAGTTATATTTAGTGATCCTCCAGAGTTAAAAATATAAAAAGTTGTGTGAGTCTTGGTATCACTTTGCACCAAAACCGTTATACTGTGCAGTGAACTTTTCAAGGGCTTTGGCAGAACACTGCCAGAAAAGTCCATCTTAATATCAACTACCTCATGATAATGGTGATTCCTGTAAGAAAATATTTTTCTCTTTTGCCAACTGGATATATTTTGTCTGGTCTATCCCTATGTCCACATGCCTGGGAAACTTGGGAGTTTATCAGAGACAATGAGGAAAACAGTTGTACATGCTCCTTGTCAAAAATACTAGCAAGTACAGCACTGACTTCTCCACACACCCCTGGCTACCTTGGCTCCTCTATTCCCTCTTCTGCCCCATCCCAGCAGAAAGAAACAAAATGAATGGAGGATCCAACACTATTGGCCTATACAGCGGGAATTCTGCTATTCCTGGGAAGAAAACCAGAGCACTGAACGCCTTCTGTTCCCCCTCCAAACTCAATCATCTGGATAGAACTGGTATTTTTGTTTTATTTCTTCCATGCCTTGTAGCAGAAAGGAACATATTGCCCTGAATAAGACAGACACAAAGCAATCAAAGATGTTTGGATGTGGTACCGAATGTGATTATTTTTCCTTTTACCTCTTTGACTCAATTTATTGCTGCCCACCATATTTTGCTTTATGAAGCAGCACTGGAGAAAAGCCAGCATCATTCTTCAGCTGAGATAGTACACGCTAATTTGTGAACCAGTCTCCCTCTCCTCACAGCTAACACTCAAAACCACAATGCAAAACAGACTAGTTCTAATGCAGCTATTTGCACAGTGAACGACGCAGTATTTTTAATTGAGTTATCTATGACAGGGACCAAATTTCTACAGGAATAGTATCTCAGATTTAAGCTGGCTTTTTTGTTTCTTCTCTCAGACCCCATGTAGTTATCATCCCCTCTCCTGTTTTGAAGAAATGTAGCAAACAAATAGTGAATAACAAGTAGCAGGAAGAGAATGGATTCTTTGGTGAATGGAACCAATTTTGTTTTAGTGTTCTCCTTACTCCCACCCGACAAATATAGTTAAAACAGATGATATAAAACAAAGCTCTGCCTCTCATTCAGAGATAATTAAAGATATCCTTAGTACCATGTTATTGAAAGTCCTCAACATCCACATCCCCGACATCCATGGAAGCTCTCTGAAGTGCAGCATATTTTTAGCTGATCTAATATTCTGCTCAGTCCACTGAAGAAAAAATAGTGGAGTTTGCTTTAAGAATATTCTCATGTCTTTCCCCTAAACCTGCATCTCATAAGTCTCTGGCAAAAAGGCATAAATACCAGGTAAAACTGTTTCAGAAAAATGATATCAGGTAATAGGGAGACTTTTAGTACAGGATGGAAATATTTTCTTCTTAGGAACCCCTTAATAAAATAGGGTGTCCCAACAAAGGTATAGAAGAGGCATTTTTCTGCAAAAGGATGACGAACAAAACCATAAAAGGTGTATTAGGATATCTGGCTGACTCTTTTGCTCTGATGAAGGATACAGATATAGACCATCTCTGATTTTTATTTTTCTAACCCGATGTTTAAAATCTTCAGCGAGAAGACTGCAAAAACAGCCTGCCCTCTTTCTACCAATACCTTATACAATGACAGATGTTGACTGCACTCCCCAATTAAGTACTTTTTTTTTTTTTAAATTACATTTAAAATAAAACATTTCCCCATAGGTATATTTCTAGATCTCAAACAACCGTTGCTGCAATGCAAAAGACTTTCTTCAACCTCTCCTTAGAGTGCAATGTCCACAGCTAGACCTGAGTGACATTTATTTACTTGCATAGACCAATTACCTCCCCACATTTCACAGGAGAGTAGCAGAGACCGGCCTTTTTTGTAACTGCAGTACATTGCCAGATTCCCATTCAGCTTGAGGTCCAAACAAATAGACCCTGGTACAGTGGCTGCAAACCTAGTCATTCCCCACGATGCGTTTATGAATCTCGTGTTTCCCAAGAGCAGCACTTCACTCTTGCATTAAATCTGGGTCAAATTTAATCTTGTTGCCATTACAATACACATATCAACTCCTTCGCCGAGAACCACACTGTCTCTCCCAACTGCCCCATCCACATGCTGTGGTGCCTGGGAGAGGGGCTGCCCTCCACGTTTCCTGCCAACAGCTACGGAGCACTGAAGTCTCTGTTCTTGATGGACTGCAGAAATAGTCTTTATTAACATGTCAAATAAACGACCTTAACTAAGCAAGAGCAGTACTGGTCCCATACCTATCTTAGCTCTTGAAGCTCACTAAACATAAAGGAAAACACTACAGCACTTCAAGGGTGATAGCAAGAGCTGCACACTGACTGACAGCCTTGTGGCTTCTAAGCAAAATTTCTTTCCAGGGTTGCCCCAGCAGCAGGAATACTCACAAAGGGCTGTATAGGCACTGCCTGTTTGGACCCCAAGCATCAACAGACACTAAGGCTAACAGAAAAATTTACAAATACTTTCAGTTTCAGGTGAAAATGTGAGTGAAACAAAATAATCAGCTATGCAATTTAAAATAAAACTGCTATTCAATGGGAAAGAAAAATATATTCATCAACCATTCCCTCACTACTTCTCATTTTCACTTAGACTCAAAATGAGAAGGATGCCACTGACAAGTACACCATAACCATCCATTATATCTGACACTGAGATCATTTACGGTATATTAAAAAGAACTATTCTGGCACTTGTATACAGTGGTGTCAACCTTAATTGCTAAGATGCACTGAACAGCTCTTCTAAACATAGCAACAATTTACATTTTAAAAACAAATCAAAGACACAAACAGGTGGAAGCACTCCATTGTGCCATATGAGACCCTTGTTCCTACAGCTGCGAGTCAGGACGAGTGCACATCCACTAAAATATCAGCTTGGGAGTAAAAGGAAACAAGTACAGTGCTAAATCCTCGGAGTCCAGAAAAAAAACACAGTACTGCAGGCTTTATTCCAAAATAGTGAAACATGCTTGAAATGAAAAGATGTTGTGGGCTAAAAAACGGTGCTTACGAATAAGCCACAGTTACTACATGATATCCTCATAGACAGACTGGGGAGAAATGGTCTAGGACAAACCACAGCAAAATAGGCTTACAGCTATTGATAACAACATCTAATCACTGACAAACACAAGGATTACTTGGGTGAAGTTCACAAGAGTCAATGTTCAGTATGGTATTATTTATTATTTTTATCAGCGAGTTAGATGATGGAACAGGGAGTATGTTTTATTAAATTCAGAGATTACATTAAGCTAGGAGGGATTACAAGCACTTTGGAGGCCACGGTTATAATTCAAAAGGTACTCAAGAAAGCAGAGAAACTGTCCAAAAGCTGCAGCTCTCTTACGAATAATTACACCACACTGCAGTAATACAAGAATGCTCATTTGCACAAATTCAGGACAGCAAAGGTTTGACTGTCAGAGATTTCATAAAGCAGGACCTGATGGCACAATTTATTGCAAAATGAATGTATGTCAACTGTGGTCATACTATTAAATAACAAAAATCCAATCAGTCATCCTCCTGGGAGGTACGATCAGTCTTCTACCTATGAGACATGAAGCAACTTTTTGTTCTCCTACCGAGATCTTGAGACACACCAGCAGTCTCTCCCTGAAAACTTCAGTGGGAAGCCCCACAAGGCAGGGGCTGTGCTGACCTTGGTCAGACAGTAAAGGAAGCTGCCTGGAATCAACCAAAAGCTTCAGATGATCAAACTCGATTCACCCATGGATTAGGTAGTTCTTGCAACTCTTGGCAAGTATCCAGTTGAACATAGCTGAATGGTAAAATTGGGAAAAATGTGTCTGGAAAGCATAAACATCTAACCTGTCCACTCTTTTAGATTGGATAAGTCACCCTACTGGAATACAGGAATGCTGTGGCTTACACCCTTGATGTAAAAAAAAAAAAAATCTGGACTAAAAGAATAAAGAGAAGGGGTTGACCCTTTCTTCTTTTTTTTCTTAAAAAAAAAAAAAAGAAAAAGGGAAAAAAGGATGGCTCCAGGTGGATTGATCGATAATCACTGTATCCTTTTGAAAAGACCTGAAACCCTATAGGGGTTGCAAAGAAATGCGGCTGGGGAGGAGAAAACAGCAAGAGTGGAAATGAACAGATGGGAGATAAATGGCATACGGCAGACTGGCTGATGGAGCAAAGCAGCCGACTGAGTGAGCAAGAACAACTGGCAGAGAAGGCAGCTAGTGGGAGCAGTCGGCAATGGTCCTGGCTGGCAGGGAACGGCTGGAGGTGAGTGGTGGGAACATCAAGGTCAAAAGCATTGCTCCAGCAAGATGTCCCAACGCAACCAACAAACGGCAGTACACTGGGCTAAACAAAAGAGCCTCTATACATGTTTCAGCAGGAAGATAAAACCTGCTCCTAGATGGACTCTTCTTACTGACGTTTGTTCAAACTGATTTATCCCACAGACTCTGGTGGCTGCAGTTCAGCATCAGGCTAATCAGCTGTCACACCTCTTTGATCACGCTGTACTGCCATCAAGCATTTGGTGCCCATGGTACACACGGAGCGTAGAGTTGGTTTGTGCACAAGCGCTGCACCTCAGATGCCCAGAATTACCCATCTGGGAAGGGAACAACCGTGCAGAGCAAAAGCAGGTGGTCTCCCTCATGCCGGGACTTTGAAGCTAGGCACGTACAAGGGAGAGGAGTTTTACAGGTGCGCCAGGATAAATCTGACATGGTCTGGAAAGGGTTCTTGATAAAAAGCCTGAAAAACTGGTAGAAGCCTATGAGAAAGGCACGCTTTCTCAGCAATCTTGTCAACATTTCAGAGACAAACAAAAGCAACACTAAACAGTGATGTAATTCAAACATGACTCAAGACTGAGTGGATGAATGTTTGTGATGTTCTGGTGGAGACTCAGACTGGAAGTCACTTGGGAAGTTTTGTAGTTTGAAGTTCTGCAACGCAGTCCTATTCTCCATTATATCGCAGTCTCTTTGTGACTGACCACACTGAGCTCAGACAAACAGACATTATCCATACGCTGAATGAACACTCTCATACTGCCAGCACATCATAGTTTATTGGCACCTCCTATTGGTATGTTGTGTCATGACTAATATCTGCCTCAAAATATTTGTTTGCTCTGATTCTTCTCTAAAGGAGAAATTCTGCATGAAGAGTTACTTGCCAAAGCAAATGATAAAGCATTGGGAATTTCTGGTTTTAATCTAAAGAGCAAAGTTAGATGTTCTTATTACTCTTTGGAAAGCAGGTCCTCCTTCTCTTGCTTGGAGGAAGAGGTGGCGAGGCTCATGTTGCTCACTTGAAAAAAAAACAAAACAAAACTTCATAAAGGAAAAAAAGGCTTCTAGGAAAGTTTTTTCTCCTGCATGGATATGGCTTTGTTTGTTTGGAGGGGAATGGAGACAAAAAGGGGAAAGCAGGCAGCACAGGTTTACTTTGTAGAAAAAAATTCACAATTTACAAAGACGTTCAGAAACACTTGATTAGCAGAGAGTAAAATTAAGCAAGAAGCTATACTTCCAGATGTCATAGCTAAAACCACCCGGCCGGCATCTCTAAATCTTCTAATTATTATCCAGCAAAATGGGGTACTGAATGTTGCTTTTTCTTATTTTCATAAAGGCTTAGAAGTAATTGTCCTTGATGTATTCTTGAAAGCTGTTAGCAGAGATTTCTATGCCATCTGTACATCAATAGCAGGTTGGTTGTTTGTTTGTTTATTTTAAGAGACTGAAACAGCACAGGACAGTCCAGGGCTTTAACTCTATTTTTATGGAATCAAGAAAAAGGGGACGGTAGGTGCATGACCCCTAAAATAAGGACTTTGTTTTTAAATACATGAGTATCATTTACATCACGTTTAGACCTGCAGGCACAGACTTAAATTGTATTATCGGTCAAACGTCACACACAAGCCTACATCAGGAGCAAGAAGGAAGTCCTGCCACTCTTTTTCCCCAAACAAAATGCTCCGATGATGTACATGTAGATTTTAGCTGATGATTCCTCTTTCAACCTCCAGTTCTGTTTATTTATATTGACAATGACACCTACCTCACACAGCCTGTTTGAATTACTTAGGGTAAACAATGAGTAGGATCTATACATATGAAATAAAAATATAGCCCAGGATATATTTATCTATAGAATCACAAATAACTTAAAGACAAAATCAACTTTTGTCAAATTTTCCCAAGGAAATCTGCATGCCTTTTTTTTTGTTAATTAAATGTATAATTGTTAACAAATAGCATCTGAATACCCAGTAAAACTACCCCTACATAAATCCCAATGTTTTTTATCAAGAAAAAGAACCTTGAAAGCCAAGACTTCCAACTTGCTGCTTTTTTCAAAAATAGTCCATGATTCGGGTTTACTTTATATAGGTTGTGACTTGTCAGTTATTTCTTGCCCACAGAATAAAATCTTAAAAAAAATAGAGTCCGTCCTTCTTTCCAGAAACTGAGCTTGCATGTATGAGTGGGCAGCTCTCACCACCGGTGCCAGCAGGTTTCTCAGAACGGAACCTGTAGAAGTTTCTTGAAATAAGTGAAGGAGAGAAGCAAATAATTGTTAGCTACATGGATGCCCAAAGCAAATGGAGGCCTGGGCTTCTGTGTCCGTAGCTATATGCAGATACATCTTCTGACTTAAGGATAGGAAATAACCCTATCTTCAAGTGCATGTATGGCATGTACCTAAGTTATAAACAATTGAAAAAAACCAGTATTTCCCCTAAAAAAAACCCAAACAAACAAACAAAAAAAAAACAATGGGAAACTGCACGAAAAGGCTTTAATTTTTTTTTTTTGTTTATTTAAACTGTCAAGCCTAAACAGTTGCTCAGGAATTAACACCTGGAAGAGTCAGAAAGAGATTAAAGCGTTTCGAAATGAGATGAAGTACAAAATTCACATACTTGGATCCCTTCCTGAAGTCAACATTTTCTAATAGGTTTTCTTCGTAAAACAGACTTGCATACTGGAGGGTTCATGCTTGAGTTTTACGGCTATTTACACTTCCCTTTGCTTCTTGTTATCCTTATTATTATTATACAAGTATGGAAGCACATGACCGTTCAATAGGAAAATAATGAAACTGGCTTTGCTAAAAGTTTGTTAACTACACAGGAACTACAAAGCGATGCTTGAACTTTTTCCAAGTCTTTTTTTTTTTTTTGATGAAAACATGGATTCAAACTTAAAATGTTCTATGAAAACTAATTGATTTTGTTGGACGTGGATGCAAAATCAGCTATTTCTAGGTAAGGTCAAAGTATTTCCTTTCAAAAACATCAAAGCAAACAACAAAGACTTTGTTGTTTTGACTTAGTATTACTGCAAGGTTGAGTCAAGAACGTTTTAGCTAAATGCTGCCTCTTTATCCGGCTTCTCTGGGGATAACAATACACAGAATCATTAATACCAGGGCAACAGAAAAATAGAGAAGACCTAATTTCCACTAACCCTCAAAACCAAAATATGTATCAGCAATTTATTAATTGTGATTCCAATGACAAATTCATGGCATAAATTATCAAATTTGCCTCAGTTTTACTGATATTTCACTCATTAAGATGAAGCAGGCTAGCCGCCTTCAAAAAATACATTTGGTAAGGCCATAGGGACAAAGAGAGAGAGTTAGCAACCGAACTAAATGCAAAAAGGCATACCATTGTGTCTTATTTTTCCCATGATGTCACACACAGGTGGAAGCGACATTAAAACACTCCAACTTTTTAGAGCATTTAATGTTTCTGTTATCAAGGACAACAAAAAATGTCACACCAAGTTCAGACATTGACACGGTGAGTTAACCTTTGATTTCTGTCTACTATTGTATAGCCACTAAGGTTTAAAAAATGATTTTTAAGTGAATGCACTGCCACTAAAATGGACAGGATGGAAAGGAAGGATGAACAGAATGCTGGGGGGATCGTCCTGTGCTGGAGACTGGTTATTGAACACTAATGAAAATACATGAACTATCCATTTCCACTGCTGACCATAATGCTAATTTGCAGGAGTAGTCTCAGACAGGACACTTCAACTCTAGAATTGAACTCTAATAATGAATCGAACTGGTAAAGTACATAATTAAAAGCTTCAGATGTGAAACAAGTACTTGTTCAGTCTTGTTAATTACATTCCGCCCTCTCCCTCAAAAGACAGGAAAAGTGGGAAAAAAGGAAAAGAAAAAAGGTGGCAGGGACTGAAAGCAGAACCACAGTGTTCCAAATTCTTTAGCTGACACATTTTTTCACAATTCATTTTTAATCAATAAGATCTGCACATTCTTTCTGAGCTTCCAGCCATATGTAGAGCAAAGCAAACTATTCGGGTCAGCAAAAGAAACCTAGGATATAGTTTTTCCAAACCCACCACACAGTTGTATGTTTGGCTATACGTGTTAATAGCCAAAGAGATGATGGAAAATTATTTTCTGATAAAACATTCTAGATAATGCTAAGAGTAACTGCATTAATTTAAAACTACTATTCCAGTCCCTGCTGATTATGCCTGCTGGAGTACAGAGGAGCACATGGACCTCAAGGTCCTGTTTCTCCTTCAAAGCAGCCTCTTCCTCTAACCCTCTTACAAACATCTATAAAGAGGCTGCATAGAAGCCAATGCTGCAGGAGAAAGCCGCCCCTCAACACTTCAAAGGCAAAACCCTCTAACATGCCACACCACAGAGAGGACAAACTACCAACCCGTCACTAGAAACTTCCTTCAAGACCATGGTCAAAATACAGCAACATTCAAGGCTTTTTCCCCAGAGAAGCACATTCACTTACATATTTATCACCACCTCACAGCCACCAATCCACTAGAAAAAACTCATTTAAGAATGCATTAATAATAAATCAAGAACTAAATCTGCAACAGCTGTGACAGTTTTAACTTTACTCATAATGAAGCAGGTGTCAGCAAGAAGGTACTGCTCAAAGTCCAGGCCAATCAAACATTGTCATCTTATTCACAGAAACTCCCACTGACAATTCGGCTGCAATCATCATGCTGAAGCTAACTCACCTACAAGAAAACCCTAGCTTAATCATTTGTAACTTAGTCTTAGTGAATAACTCACAAATTCTGCATTTGTGGCAATGGATTGAAAAATACGCACCAGATGTTCTCATGTGATTGTACTATTCATGCTCCTAAAGAACATGCATGGCTCCAATGGCGATCACATTTCAGCTATGTATTTTCTCTGTGTAGGTACTAATAAATGTAGAATTTATCCATATAAATGGAAAAGGCCAATGATGTTCACGATTCAAATATAAGTTTATTTACAGAATATTTTATTTTTTAATTTTTTCCACTTTTATTTGGAAATTCAACTTTGGATGATATTAAATTGTCATTATTACTGAATAATTGATTTAAGTTCTCATACACAGATATTTGATGTGGAGGAACAGGTTAACAGGAAACATTTACTAGCACCCTGTATCACTTGAGAGATGTCGCATATCTGACCCCTTGCATTCAGAAGAGCCATAAGATTATTCATTAGTTCGCCTTCAGAAGCTGTATGTATACGGCCATTGCTTAATTCTTCAAAAACACTCCAGATGAGCAATCTTCAAAATTTACAGCACTAGCAAATTACACTAATTTCAGAAATTATGAAATGGTTCAAAAATTATGAACTGAATGTCAGAAACGTCACCGAGTTCTGACAAAAATCAGACTCTGAATTATCCTTGCACAGTACCAGGTACTCCATCAAAGAGTCAGACGAGTGGCACGTCTGGCTTGTTATCACATTATCATGGGACCCTACCCAAGCTTCCTGATGCACTCCAGTGAAAAGCTGCCCTTTTCCCACTATGGAAACAGGTGATATTCTGATACTAATAATTTTTTCAGAGCAGCGTTTTGAATCCGCTATCTAGGTGGCACTGCCAAGCTGATACAAAACTCCACAAGCCCTTTTGTCTTCAAGAAGAGCTAACAGCAGCAATACAGTAAAGAAAAAACCCCAAAACCTAAAGAAAAACCAACAGAACCCAACTGCATACCTCTCACTAATTCATTATCACACTTGATCCCTCTACTCTTTCTAAGAGCAGCTTCTCTCCATTTCAGAAAAGTGGAAGAGACATAGAGGTCATGGTATTTAAGACATTTTTATGGAATACTATTCCTTCAAACATTTTTCAAGTTTCAAGTGTCAAAAAAGAAAGTATTTTCTATTTACTGAATAGACCATAAAGGCACCTTCAGAAAATCCAACAACTGTGCTAGAGCTGAGAGTACGAGTGCCAACTTCCAGCCAGAAGCAAATTATTCATTCAAATGATTAAAGTCCTACAAATACAATTTTTACAAAAGAACTTGCGATAAACTACTATAGCTGGGAAGAAAACAATTGTGTATGATTTCAAATTATTTTTGTCCTTTTTGCTCTGGAATTTAATGAAGAACTCTTTATCAACACAACATGGAATTCCTCTTTGCTGTTGCTGATTCTTTCTTTTTAATTACAGATTTTCAAAACAAAACTAGATTCCATTCACAGCTGTGACAAAGAAACATTTAAATTCCTTCCCTTTTTTTCTGAGCGTAAAGCGACTGGAGGGAATAATGAAGCGATGCCTATCCATGGAGGACTGATGTCAGTGCCCCAGGATTATTAATCAGAAAATAAGATATTTTTACAAGATAATTTGGCTTGTCTACACTATGAAATAGATAAGGTCCCCAGGCCCGTGTTACATGCTCACTGTATTCATATTACTTTACATATGTTCAGAAGCTCTACTAATATTCTTCCTCCATACCCAAAGCACAGCCCCAAGAGTTGGCAAGAGATAAGGCCCTGGAACAGTGTATTTCCTGCAGCATCTGGACCTCACGATTAAATACACACAGGTGATTAAGATGTTTCAAGCACTGAATTACAAAAACACTTAATAAATGAAGCTGGATTAGCAAATCGTTAAAAAAGCTTCTATTCAGACACATCTCTGCCACAGCAGTGACAAAATGGGGAAAGGGAGAAAATTACATTGCCATTTAATGACATTTTAGGACAATCAAATATGATAATGCTTTGGCTGAGGCTGCATTGACCCTGACAGGATAGCCATTACAGACTTTGTAAATGGTAACGGGCAAGTTGTGAATAGCATATCATTGACATAAATTCTAAGCTTGGAAATGATTCCTCTTAATTAAAGTGAGGTCAGTATCATTTTACTTAGAAACATAAGACTTCATAACATTTCAGATAATTTTCTTTCCCAGCTCAGATTTCATTCAAAGCATTGTATAGTTGTGGGTTGTTTTTTTTTTTTTCCCCCACAAGGGACAGAGACAGTTTATAAATAATGAAGGCTATGTGGTAGCAAGTCACAAAAAACCCAAAAAAAATATCACACACAAAAGGAAAATAGGTCACAGAGCTGAACGCCAGGAAAAAAGAAAGTACTTGCATAATACTCTGTCAACACGGAGCCTTAATTCAACTTTGCCATAGAGCATCTGTTAAACCAAAGAACAGCAAGCTCACGCTCATCAGCCTAAAGGAGGTATAGGGTTATACCTGTGATACAAATGCTTCACCACATCCTATCTCCAGGACCCTTACACAGGGCTTTCCTCACCCATGACCAAAGTCTGCACACCTACATACTCAATTTCTTTACTGCCAGACAGAAATGTGCATGTGCAAATGAGACTCCAGCCCCCAAAATAAAAACCTGTCTGCTTTAGTGTTGAGCCTACCCTGAACGACTTAGAGTTAGCAACACATGAACAAGTTCAATTCTGTTATAAAACCATTTACCACTGAGGGTGTGGGAGTGTCTGTGTTATATTTTGCTTTTAATAGTGCTATCCTGAGAACACTGGATAATTACTTTTTCCAGCTGACTCAGAACAGGTATAGCAGCACGGGGGCCAGCTGTGCACACCTTCCCAGTCTGCCATATCCAAAGTAGAGACAAACTAAGTAACACATTGCTTTGATTAAACTAGGCTACAGGTCTTCATCGGAATATCTCCCATCTCATACTCCAAAATTCATGATTGCTCAGTTGCGGCAAGAGACATTCAGACACTTATTTAAAAATTAGAAATAACACAAAGGAATGATATGGAAAACTGTTCCATCCAGAACTATTACTGAAGTAAATTATCTGTAAAAATACAGGAAATGAACATATGTATGTAAAGGAAATAATACATACATACATCTATATATGTATGTGTGTATATATAATATATATAAACTTACATAGGTACAAATTAAATTTAAATAAAGCTAGACAGCAACAGGAAAACAGTCCGCAGATGATCTTGATTTCACGTGCACTGAGTACGGATGGCTTTATCACATTAGAATGGGTCCTATGTTCTATTTAGTCCAGTTTCTGGTACCTTGTAAAATACTTTCTGCTCAATCACCTAGTGAAATGAATCCTCTCAAAAGATGTATTACCTGTCCCTTGAAGGCACCTATACCAAAAATCCTATACATCATTCTAATTTAGGCAAAGGCACACATCTGAACTCCCACATATGCTATATTAAGTTTTCTTTCAGACCACACTAGGAAAGCTCACCTCCACCCACTCCTAAGGATATCAAAAAGTGTATCTGCTCAACAGATCTGTGGAGCCCGTCTCTTCACTCTATACAGCCAAAGAATCCACTCTACTTTAAAAGAGAATTCACAAATAAATAAATGTGGCTGGATATTGTGTATTTCTTTAAAAAGAGAAAAAAGCATCTTTCTCTAAGCATAATCCCCAATTTCGGCCTTGAAGAAGTGAACACAGCTTGAAAATACAATAGAAAAAATAGTCTTTTGAATAAAGTTCAGCTTTTGGAAAAGATTTTAAAAGATCATTTTTATACAGTTGATTTTAACAATACAAAAACCTCTACATGATAGGAAGGTAGCTTTGATGCTAGCATATTTATAACGATGTTTTATTCATGTATTTCTTTTGTAGCTCTGTCACTAAGAATTGAATCAGCTACATACAACTTAATTCTTCCACTTCTAGTTGTGCAACGAGAAAGATATTATTGCTTTCTGATTGTAGTAAACCAAAATGCAATATATTACCTGTCTGTTCTACTATGATTAATAAATGAAGTGAGTGTGAGATATGACATGTCTGGTTACTTTTCATCAGGAAAGTCATGCATATGGAGAACCTTTTGCTATATATATACACCAAAGACTTCTGGCTTTTTCAGAACTGCATATACATCTGTGCATCCAAGTTGCTACAGTACATCGCCCTACTATCCTTTATACTTAGTTACAACAGATATTTTGTGATAACTTTAGTTAAAGGAAAAGAGCATGTTGTGGACCTGAACTCTTCCATACCTAAAAATTGGAGACATTGGAGATTTTACTTGCTTTTTTTAAAACAAACAAACAAACAAACAAAATAAGCCACACCTCTGTGTCCACTCTTCCTTTCTGTTGACATCTGAAAATTATTTTAGAGAGGTGTATGAAGGGATTATTATTTTTTTTTTTTTTAATTAAAGGAAATGAAGGATCAGATGTTAAATTTCTCCTCAGATTAAACGAAGATTTCAGTTGAAAGCATTTTTAACTTTTTGGCAAAACAGCTTGCCAATGGCTGTGGATGACGACAATCCAGTGTCACATGAAAAAGTAGAGCACGGTATTGAATACTTCATGATAGGGTTCGCAAGTTCTTAAATGATCTTCAAAGAAAACCCCAAGTTACCTTTGCTCTGGAAAAAAGGAAGTAAATGACCAACTAGGAAAATTATGCAGCGATAATACTCTTACATTTCAGTATCATGCACATGAAAATATATCACACACATGCCACCTCAACTAGAAGGCAAACTCCCAAACTTTACGTCCTGCCATTCTAGGTAGGACATAAGAAGACCCATTACACAGCCCAGCTCCCTCCTGCAGCCCCTGCATAAAAATGGCATTTCCCTTACATCAATACTCAAAGCCTAAAAAAAAAAAAATAATAATAGAACGTGAAAATTACAAACTCCCAAGGACCTACAGTCTTAGATTTTATGTGTAAACTGGAAGTTTTAGAGAGGAAAAAAACCCCAAACATCGGAAGATGAATTTTATGAATTACCCTGGACACATCAATTTGATGTCTAATCTGATACCATTAACATCTTTGGCATGTTTTTCCTCAAAGAAGCCTTGCATATATTAAAAGCAAGCAGCAAGAGCAGTTTCATATCAGAGATATTAAGCACAAAATCTGTAACTTTGGAAGCATAATGGGAATCCTTAATCCACTGTAAATGTAACATGAAGTTAAGACCTCTTAGAAGCAGAAATTACCATTCTATCTCACGCAGATGGCTGCTCTGGTGCTGTTGTGAGATGCAAGGAGAAGGATTCTCCTGCTGGCTAAAAGCAATTTCAAAATTGTTGTTACTACTGCATATGCAAAAAGACAAAGACAAAAGCATCACAGATGTAGCCAGAAAAAGCAATGGAAAGCAATGAAATATCAGAGGAACACTTGTAATTCAAGCGTAGAAGAAAGCTCTGAGAGTGCATCTCAAGCATAGTCTTGGCACTAAGGAGAATTTTGAGAATAAAGAATAAAGAGACTGTTCCCTTTATTATTCCTATTGCTTTTTTGATTTAGGAAAATATAATTTTGTGAAGATTTGTTCTGCAAACAAAGATGCATCAAATGTTATAGGCAATTCTCTCATCGCTTTTTCTTCCCAACAGAACAACCTGTAAGACTTTCAATACTGACTAACCATTTAGTTTAAAAGAGAGTATGCTATATACTCCCTTTTGACTATAGCTGGACTACAGCCAAATATGACACCGATCCTAACTATGTTTCTGATATTACAGAGGTCCAAAGACAATAAGACCCTTAAACCACTTTTCTGCATCCAACCCAATATTTGAAATAGCTCTGTCAAACTGATCATTAAGAATGCTACTGCTTTGCCATTGTAGGCGCTGCAAAACGATGCTGAAAGATCCCTCAGAAGCACTGTTGAGAGAGAATTACATAGCCCGTCTTCTTGACCAGTTGTCTGTGGGTTTACTGTGGATTCAGCGAATGCCATAGGCTTTTGCCAGCTGGCAGTATGCAGTGTGTAAAACGTCATTCAGCTCCACTGTCTCGATCACTGTGCTCCACAGAGCAGAAAATTAAGTTTGACAGATTTGAAGGAGGTTCCTGTAATTTACTATAATTTTTATAAATCATTATACCTATGGCTTTAAAATCTCATCTGCAACTTCCAAAGAACTATGACCGAGTCAGTGTGGTTATTTTCTAACATAATAGAAAAGAAACACAGTCCAAATTATAAGTTTAGATCAAACATTCATCTTCACTCCTGTGGACAGAAGCATTGTCATCATTTCTATCTTTAAACATTCTATCTTTAAACTAATTTTCAGAAAAGCTTAATTTCTATATCATCTAGCTTTAATTAAGATGACATTGACTGGTAGTCATATATATATTATATATTATTATATTATATTATATATTATTAATATATAATAATATTATTATATATTATTAATTATTATTAATTAAATATTAATTAATTAATATTATTATTTATTATTATATATTATTAATATATAATTATATTATATTATTATACTGTAACTGGGTTAAGAATTTTCTGCTGGAACTGCCATTTACTGGAAATAGCTGATTTTTAGGCGACTTTTTAGTATAAATTACCTGTCAGGTTTCATGAACTTCCTATAAAATTTAAGCAGCAGTCTACCGTAGTCCATTGCCGTACACGCTGCCTTCAGGTTGCTACATCCACTGTGTTGGGGACAGGTAAGTCGGAAGCCAAGCCTCTCCAACACCGTGAGGGTACAAACTGTCCTAAATGTGGAGAATCTAGGACTTTCTGCCAGGGTTCCCAGACAGAAAGCCTTCTTCGAGTTCCTGGCTCCAAAACACGTGACAATTCCGATCAACGTCGTCAAATTATTTCCCTTTTTGTTTCACTGCACAGCCCTCGGCCTCTCAGTGTCCACACCGCATACATATTAGTTTGCGCACAGACTCCTACGTAGAGCAATCCAAGCAGTTCCCTTGGTGACGGAACCCGAGCACAGAAGTAAAGACAATATGCCCCAAGGCCTGTACAGTACAGGCACGGGCCAGTTCACTGGAAGTCCTGCTTCTTGGCCCCATACTGAAGAGCCTCCCAAGGGTGGTACCTCTCAGTCTTCAGCTATCTTTTCTGAAGCAGGTACTTTCTTTACAACTCCAAAAATTTTCCATTGGCCAGACACGCCAATTCTAAACCTCAATTCATTTGTGACAAAGAAGTCAGGGTTGGATGCAGGGCCTGTGATAACGCCCTTAGATAGGACACTGAAAGCGCCCCTGGGAAGCTACCCTCCTTTCAGGCCCCCTTTGTACCTCTACTGCTGAGGCCACCAGCTTAAGAGCTATGAGAGGCTCTGATGGAGTGCACTACAGCTTCCTCTAAGCCTTTAATATTTACACCAATGGCATGTTACTTTTTTGCATATCATCATGATTGTCTTATTTTTATGACAACGATAGGGAAGAGAACAGATAAAATGCTAATGTATTAAATAATTCCTCCCATTGCTTGTCTTGGGTTTGAAATATTTGGGTGCAATCAGATACACTTATCCTGTAAGGAAAAGTGTCTGTGATGAGACGCTTGATACATACACAAAGAGTACATTTTGGTCTCTAGTGACAATTATTTGAAGATGAAGAGAGGAAAAGAAAGCCTCATTTCACCGTGATCTTCAAGACCTTGGCAATTTTCTGGCTACTGAGAACTCTTGAACAGAAAAGTGTATCATGCCTAGAGCTCATCCCAGGTTTTTAGTAACATAGCGACTAAAAGGAAACACAGATAGCTATTAACAATTTGGTTAAAGTTTCACCAAGTATCACAAAACCAAAATACAGAACTCCTGCAACTTTGTTTCCCTCACAAGCTAAAACCCCCAAACCTCTTCATTCAACTGTTGACAGTCTCATGTTACTGGTAGGATGTTCTTTAGATTCTCTACAGCTATCTTGACTTAGTAGCTTCTGAAATTGAACATTTCCTTAATGTCTGCCTTCGTTTATCTATTCAGTTTGTAAACTGACCAATGCCTGTTTATCAACCCAAAGAAATGATATTACAGAACAGAATTTAACACTGGCAACCATAACAGGAATCCTTAAAGAAGCCTAAAATGTTAACTAAATGTAGACTCAAATTATTAACTGAAGCAAGACCTACTAATTACAGTTTAGCAGGTACTCAGTATCCCAAGCCAATGGCATGCAGACATCAGACAGCATAGACAAAAGAAATCGCAGCTACTGCCCTATGGGAAGCAGGTTACTGCCCCTGACTGCTAGCTTCTGTTATCCCATAAGCAGCTTCATGGGGAATGGGAGAAGGCAAACTGCAAAGCTATCAGCGAGGATTTTCCTTTTCCAGTGCGAATGTACTTTAGTTCAGGAAATACGAACTGTGAACACCTCTCCTAACTTGTGATATTTCAGCCTCAAGCATGAGTGCTGTCAGCTTCAGGCATCCAGTTCTGCCCGACTGCCCTCCTGATGCCCCCAGGGTACATCCTACTTCCCCAAATCAAAACAAAATACATGGGACATAATCATGTCTCACTCAGTTCCTGCCAATGTGTTGACTGATTTTTGAACAAAGAATACAAAAACGATAAGAAAACATTTACTGAAATAGCTACCTAATCTGCATTTTCTCATTTGTTTTTGTACACCTGAGTGCAGACTGTACACGCAGTTTGATTAGTCCTGCTGTGTACTTCTCAGGGTACTGTAATTGGTTCAGAAGCAAATCAGAGAGCCACTTCTGAGGTGCATCTAAACTCAGAAACTATTTCCTTAGACATTTTGGACAAGTAACAGCAGCATCAGCCAGTGCTTTGGGACTCCATAGCTGCTTTCCCAAAATAAAAGATTAAACTCAGAAGCTGCTGGTCCAGTGGTCAGCCCAAGTGAGTTCAAATGAGAGCCAACAAGCAGCCTCCCTCACCTCACCTCCCCTCCAAGTGCAATCACTTCAGAGGAACATAAAAAAGAAATCTCACACAAGCATTAAAGAATGGAAATACAGGGAAGGACTACTATTTCTATAATAGTGCTTGTCTCTTTCTTTAAACTTTGGCCTTTAAAAAGTCTCAGATTTCAGAAAAGGAAAAAGGTCTCATGGCTGCATAGAAACTTGAGAGAGGAAGACATTTGCTTCTCCTCCTGCCTTGCAAGAAATAACAGGAACAGAAGTGTCCCCTGTAATAGCTATTTAAATGTCTTCATTTGAATAGAACCTGACACGCGATTTCTAACTGCTTAAGACAGTTATCTAAGTCCCACTTCCAGAACAAACCACATGAAAAAACCCCAACGACCAAGAGTTGCCCACTCATTCAGGTTGCAATCACTAGGACTATGTAATAAAGGAGGAAAGCAAAAGCAGACCGTAACTCACACATCTCCTGCTCCATGCACATGTTCCACGGTGTATTTTACCACAGCAACACAGAGCAGGTGCCTCTGCTTTGCTGGGGAAGGGCGGACACACAATCAGAGCACCTGAAGTCTCTGAGAATCCACCCTCCCAACCCCCACGTAGGGAAACAGGTAGCAAGGACATCGTTAGTCACAGCAACAGCTTCAGGCAATTAACAGACCCATTTTACAATCTGGTTCTGAATTTATTTTCACTGTCCCTCAATAGTCCTCATATAAAACTTAGTTCAGAGGAGTTTTTAATTCTTTTTTCTTTTTACAACTGTCAAGACAGAGGTTACATTTATATATAAACCATGAATACTTAGTATTTATGCTTACTGCTGCTGATGTACCTCAGATGGAGTCAAATTTCTCAGTCCACACACACAGTTAATGCTTGGGCTGGGACAGGGGAAGAAGGGGGTCTCAGCTGAGCTACCTGAGAACCACACATGCAGCCATCAATTCAATACATCTTTTGATTCTTCCTCTCAGTGTATCCCATTTACTCACTTCTATCACATTCACAAGATTTTGAGAGTCAGATTTTATTCTCCCATCCTCCAGTGGTCCTGAGTTGACTTGTGAAATGTTTTCATGTTTCTTTTTGAAAACCTGCTTTTAGTGAAGAACCAGACCATGTAAGATAAATGGGGAAAAAGCTATAGAAAAAATTGAGAATATTACAAAATGCAAACATATCACATAATGTTAAGCAAAATAGCTGTTTCGGTTAATAAAATGTATGACAAGAACAGCATTACAAATACTAACAACTAAACAAAAAAACGTAACTAAATAAATTTATCCGTGGACAGCCATGACCTGGAAACATGAAGTTCTACATTTTATAACATTACAATCTCTTTTTACCACCTCTGCTATTCCTACATGAAAAAAAAAAAAAGAATCGAAAAGCATCCATAGCCCCTTCTTGGGGAGTGTCTGTCTGGAACCCTTAGCCATGCCTGTTGTCCCTGGGGCAGAGGCAGCACGTACTTCCTTGTCTTCTAATCAGTCAGTCTACTCCTTCTGTTCATCATTAACTGATAAATTCCTCCCCCAAAAATACATGTCCCCAGTTTTGTGCTGCAAACTGCTTTTCCTACCTAAGACTGCAAATGTAATCTAAACATCTCTCTTCAGGCCTGCAGCAGCATTTTGCAGCACATTTCAACCAGAAAGACAGGTGTCCGTTTGTCTGTCTTACAGTTTCAAAATTTGTCTTTGTGGGTTGACACTTACTGCCTTCCAGTCTTTTATAGGGCAACTAAGATGACTAAGGGCTTGGAGCACCTGCCTTATGAGGAAAGGCTGAGAGAGATGGGACTCTTTAGCCTGGAGAAGGCTGAGGGGAGACCTTATTATGGCGTACAGGTATCTAAAGGGTGGGTTGAAGGAGGATGGAGCCAGGCTCTTTTCAATGGTTCCAAGTGACAGGACAAGGGGCAACAGGCACAAGTTAGAACTCAGGAAGTTCCGTTCAAATACACAGAAACACTTCTTTACGGTGAGGGTGACAGAGCACTGGCACAGGCTGCCCAGGGAGGTGGTGGAGTCCCCTTCCCTGGAGATTTTCAAGCCCCGCCTGGATGCAGTCCTGAGTAATGTGCTCTGGGCAATCCTGCTTTAGCAGGGGAGTTGGACTAGATGATCTCTAGAGGTCCCTTCCAACTCTGAAAATTCTGTTATTCTGTAATTCTGTGATATGCAGTAGGTCTAAAATGATCTTTCTTTTATCACTCCAGTACCTCGATCTGGGATCCTGTAATCATGCTGGGCCTCATCTTGCTTTGCATCACTTGGCAATTTAGGTTGTGCAAGCTATATTAAGTGCTCACAGATTTTCACAGCAATGGCATGTACAAGATGTTCCAACTTACATTGAATCCACTAGCTGCAACAGACTGTTAAGGTATTTTTTAGCAGGTATTATACACAAATATCCCTTTGTTAAAAAATGAAAATGGCAAAGTCACTCATTCAAATGTTTGGAAATGCCATAATTGATTACTGCTGTGTGCACCCTTATGTTCCAAAGCAGCTGAGAGTAATTAGCACTTCTGTAATTGCAACACCTTCTCAAGTCCAGCAACCAACTACCTAAAGTTCGCTTAACTGTTATGACACCCCATCACCTTGGCAGAGTCAGAGACAAAATACAGCTGTGAAAATCCATTCACTCACCCCAGTCATGCATTCATCCTTTTACTTCCCCAAGTTTTGTGCTTATTCAGTACATGTTCCCTGGTGCAAGCAGCTTCTGCAGGTCAGGGCTTCTCTGCTAGAAACCCTGCCTTGAGTAGCACTGGTCCTGCCCATTGGTGCCTCAGCCACTTCTGTCTTCTCTGCAGCAAGCAAACCCTTCAAGCAAGTCTTGCCCTGTACCCCAGCTTCTTGACCATCTTCATCCTCAGTCTCTTCAAAGCAGTGTCTATTGCTTCAGCTCAAAAATCCTAGTGCCCTGCTGGGCTTTGTCCTAGACTTTAACGTGCTCCTTAATGTCACGGAACTGGTTAATCTGTGCACATTAAAGAAAATAAATAAAAAAACCCCACAACTGTCATTCAAACAGAAAAACAAAAGATATTAATCATTTGGTATTATCACCACACAGCACGTGTGCACATATGACTAAGACATGAGGGAGGAGAACCATATGTACCTAACTATTTGCAACACAGACCTAGCAAGGTTTTCCAAATTAGGTCACGGATGACAGGAGTATCAATACAATACACACATACACATAAATTCAGATGCAGTATTTTTATAGTCCTAATGGAGAGGAGGTTGGATGAGGACCTCTTGGGAGCAATTTATGCCATATGGGTTTTCATAAGACCGATGTAACATTGGTAATATTGTGGAAGAGAAAAAAAAAATAAAAGAGATTTTGTAGATTTTATTTCAGTTCAACTAGCTAGGGAATGTGATCTGAACTGGAGCTGCTCAATTGCTTCTGGATGACCAGGTGTCAGTAAAGGATCAGTAACATTTATTTCCATCTATGTACGGCTGACGTGTTGCCAGTTTCTTTCTAGAAATAGACATTACAGAGGCTAGCTAACTCTTCTTACCTTCCACTTGAATCACTGCAATCTGCTCTGAACTTCGAAAATATTTGAAAAATTCAGCTAGCATAGAAGTAGGCAATATTTTAGAGGCAAACCATTTGGAAACAGCCATCTGTGCTTGATAATAGTTGGAAATTTTAGAAAAACGCTACTTATCTCTCTTCTCACTTTTTTTTTTGTCAAAAAATTACTTGACATTTTTTTCACTTGTTCCACTCACTTCACCCTTTCTGCAGCGGATTTCTTTTTGGTAGTAGTTGTGAAAGAGAAGATAGAGCTTTATAGCCATATTTTTTGTGATAGCCTACACAATACTACATTTCTGTTGACCTGAGACCCTGGCATTCCTGTGCTCTTTCAAGTCCCATTTTTATTAGCTACCCCATCTCTCCTAATACCCCTACTCCAGTTTCTCCCTTTGACTTCTTTGTCATTATTTCCCTCAAGCACTGACACCCATCCACACAGTCAAGAAGCCATTCTCTTGGTTTAGGTAGGATGCGACTGCCAGCAAGAACACCTTCACCAAAAATCTACTTCGATAAAATAACCAATTCTTTCCTTATTCTAATAGAACTTGAATTTGCTGACTATTCAACAAAGTACAAACCTCCTTGCAGGTTTCTGAAGCAGATATCGTTTAGCATTGGGTGATCACTCTTAATTTTAAATAAACAGTCAGGTACGGTGCTAGCAATGGTTTCTTTATTAAGCAGTAGACCATTCCACTTGAGACAACACATGCATTGAATATTTTTCTGAATTTCTTCCACTGCCTTCCTCCAAAATATTTAAACAAATATTAGCTAATCCTGTTTGTAGTCTCAACTGAAGCTGAGAAAGCTGTTAGTTCAATGTACGTACGCTCCCTTCACTGACCTAAATTGTAAGAGACCAGCTTCAAAACCACTGACTGAAAACTAATCTTAACCACTGAGCAAGCGTAACAGATCCTGAAACTATACCTCCAGAAGAAATGCATTAGAGATGCACTAGGAAAAAAAAAAAACTGCCACAAAATAAACACAAAACCATTAGGTGTCACGTTAACTCAAACACGAGTTTCTTTCTTGCAGGCCCGTAGCCCAAGGCAGCTCCTTTCCGCTTCACTGTGTTACCAAAGCACAAAAGCAGTAACCTCAGAGCGCTCTGGCACACAGCAACACCGCAGCGGGTCAGCTTTCTCAGGGACATGGGTGCTGTAGTTCAGCTACCAGCCTGGTATCAAACAGATTGCTCCTGCTCTTTACCTGACGCTGACACGCTGTGGCAAATAGAGAGAAAAAAAGACCTGGTCCACTTGAATCCAGGGGTCCTTCCCCAAATGCTCAAAGTTCCCAGCCATATCCCACTACTTTCTGTTGTCAAAAAGGAGTCTCTTGACCACAGGGCAGCCCACGGTTTCCAGACACTAGACAACAACCATCCATCCTCCCTGAACCCTGAAGCTTGGTGAGACACAGACTGCTTAGGCTGCATATTCAAATTGAAAAATTTATGCTTACCGATCCCAGGTACTGATGCAATGGAGAAACTGTAAAACCCTTTTTCAGGTGCTGAAAGAGTCTGACCTTTTTCAGAAAAATGCTGGCTTGTCCTTTAACACAGGTGACCCATTAGCATGTATAACTTTAGGTCCAGTGACCTACCCGAGAGCAGGATGGTAGAAGCAGGTGCGACCTGTTTCTGAATCTGGACAAATTTAATGCAATCCAAGTGCCTCCAGGGAGTCAGCTTTGCTGGTTAAATAAATCTATCGCTTACTGTCTTTGAGCTCCTTCGAAACACTTCTCTGAGACAGGCATTTGCTCTACAGCTTGTTAAGCCCTTCATCCTGTTAGTTGCCATTCCTCTTCTGGATTCTAAATGGTTTACCTAACTGAGTAGGATGGCATATATATTTCTACAGTCAGCATTCCCAAAGTACAAAGTATGCACAATATGGCAGGTCTATATCTTCAGGTAAAAATTAGCAAGTCATCCTGCCTCTAGTTTTGACTACATTCCTTGTTTCAAGCCAAATTCAGGACTGCAACAACTATGCACAGCTAATGTCTTTGGAACGATCCCGCATGAAAGCAGCACGACCTTGGGAGGCTCAATGAAGACAGAGGGAGAAAGGGTATTGTTCTCACAGCATGGCTGTATACACACACAATATGTACCAATCCTGCTCGGCTGCTACCCAGTATTCTGTGCAAATCAATGTGGTACCTATTTGCCTAAGTGCCTTTGCAGAGAAATCTAGTTATCTCCCATGATTTTATCTGCAATATTATCAACATCTCAAAAATAATTACTGTTTGAATACACACATTTTGTGCTAGTTCTGCTGCTTTTCAGTCCCATGATGTATTCCCTCATTATATCAATATTGATTAAAAAAAAAGAAGAGTTAACTTTCCTAGAAAAGCTGTCCTCCTCTCTTTTGAGCATGGTTCTGTTTGTTCCTGCCTGACAGAACAGAGCGCATCAAAGAAAAGTAATAACGTATTTTGGCAGCTACAGCTAATAAAGAAAGCATCTACCTTAAGACTTGAAGACAGCAAACTAAGATTAAGTTCATTGTGTCCTAGCCAAGAAAACCTGCAGAGAGCCAGGCTAACAGTCAAAGAAAAGCTGGAAGCTTAGCTTTTTCACAAATTTCAGTTACCAATAGGCCTAAAACTGTAAAGAAAGGAAAAGGGATTTCTAAATAGGTTGTGGAATTCTTTAAAAACAAGTTAGAAATAGACACTCAGTCACTCCTGATTGTGTCACAGGTATCAGCTAGTTTCATGCATGTCTACCTGAGAACTGAACCACAAATGATTTTAGGGGTGCTTTACAGTCTACCGCAACTGCACGGGATCAGTCTTTGGTGACTTTTTTTTGTTTGAGAGTAAAGGCATTTATAAAAATAACATGTTTTCTCCCTCATTTCTGAATTATCTTGGTATAAAACATAACAGGGGAGGGGATTGTCTCAAGTTGCAAGGAAGTCTCTGCTTTGACTGACACGGCAGAATCATTACAGCACAGGAATCCTTTCAGATAATGGCAACTCAGGTCACTTCTACAAATATGTAAGTGCTCACCCTCGAAGCAAAACTGAAGTCAGTGGGATGCCCCACATGGTCTGTTTTCCATCTGGGCTCCAATATATTTCAGCATTTAAAATGAATCTTTTCTACAGTCTTGATGCAGAGGGTCTAGACCCGGGCTGTAACTCTTCAAAGCTCTACTCTCTACAGCTGTTTGCCTTACTGCTTTGTAGTTCAAGAATTAATGACAACATGGGCACATTAATCTGTCAGAAGCATCCCCAACAGCTCAGAGGCAATCTCAGCATGGAGGATTTTGTTCTCTGTGAACTGTCGTTTGCACCTTTCAAACAAGTACCCCAAATCCTAGAGCCTACTTTATAGCCAGAACCAATTCACTTCACTTCTCAATATTTTTTTTTTGTACTAGCACCTCCCTCTTCAAAAAAAAAAAAAAAGTAAGTTAGTTCAAAATCAGTCAATTCCTGTCAAAGTCTTGTGATATTTTAATATCACATACTTAAATCGAGTGTCTGCTGCCCAAATAGGCAGAAAAAAATGTGTAACTTCACAAACTATCCTAAATTTGATTCAGAAGGGAATATGACTATTAAAACTATTCTTTTCAGCAACAACCTTTTGGAGTAACCGAAATAAGGATTATCTGAAATCAACAGTATTTTCCCTTGTATGAAACTGGAGGATTTCCCAAAGTGCTGAGCATTCTTCCTAGTTCTTCTGAAATCAACATGAGTTCTACCTGAACTGATGTGAAATAAATCACTTGCCTATGATAAATTTCTCTTGTCAGGTAAAATTGTAAAAGTAGTTACATCCATTTAGCTATTACTAATCAATAAATAGTAAAAAACGTAAAAAGTTTAAAATCCATATCTTTAACACTGTACATTTCATGCAACAATAAAAGTGGACAGGAATTACCTGAAAATCCATGCAACATCATCTTACACAGCTGAATTTGTAAAGGACGAGACCTACATAGTCCGGTTTAAATTGCAAACAACGCAAGTCATCAAACCACTCTTCTGATCAATCTAATGCATAAAAACATTCAGCACACACACTGCAGCTATTTTAAACACTGCATGTGGGCACAAGCAATAAACAGCTGTTAAAGTACTGATGCTCCTACACGACATTTCAAAATAAATTTTCTCCTGTATTGCTAGCAGTTATTTTTGGCACATGATCTTATTTTATAAACCTGTTCTCCTCTACTACCTCCACTATTGATCTTGACCTAACATTCTTCCTTCTGCCCCAGACCTCCTCTTTGAACACAGACAGAACCCAAACCTGGTATCTTTCTGGGAATCAGAGGCACACTGTGACTGTAGCTACAGCTATGCAAATCCAGGGTAATTTGGTGTGGCACTCCTTTGGATTTGCCCCGTAAGGGAGATTAGAATTTGGTTAAGTCTGAGTCAAAGAAGGAATCACGCTGACAGTAAGTATATATGACCCTTTGTTGAGTCTTTATGTATTCTGAGGGGAAAGGAGCATTAACAGTCTATTCCGAAACCCAGTAAAGTTAACAGAACATTCCCCTAGTAAATCTGTACCTGAAATTGTAAGTAAGTGAGAACTCAGCCATGTGTTTGTTTTCTGAGGGTGAGTTGAGCAAGTCCTCAGAAGGTATTGTAAAAATCACGGAGTTTTCAGAGTTGGACTAGATGATCTCTAGAGGTCCCTTCCAACTCCCCTGCCAAAGCAGGATTGCCCAGAGCACATTACTCAGGACTGCATCCAGGCGGGTCTGGAAAATCTCCAGAGAAGGGGACTCCACAACCTCCCTGGGCAGCCTGTGCCAGTGCTCTGTCACCCTCACCGTAAAGAAGTGTTTCCGTGTATTTGAACGGAACTTCCTGTGTTCTAACTTGTGCCCATTGCCCCTCGTCCTGTCACTGGGAACCATTGAAAAGAGCCTGGCTCCATCCTCCTTCAACCCACCCTTTAGATACTTGTACGCCATAATAAGGTCTCCCCTCAGCCTTCTCTTCTCCAGGCTAAAGAGTCCCAGCTCTCTCAGCCTTTCCTCGTAAGGGGAGGAATGCCTGCTCAGTTAGAATAATCTGTCCTCAAAAGCAAACAATAAGAATTGACACCTCTTGCTATATAACGCACAAATGCCCAGCCACAACTGACATCTGCCTGAGCTCCAGCGAGACTTTTTGTGGCTAAGGAATATCATTACATGGAGCCCATCTAGAATAAGGGGGGGGGGGGGGGGGGGGGCGACAATTCCCTTTCTAGCGCATGCCCCTGTCAAAAGGATCACGCTCTCTTACAAACCTGATATTCTCATAACCAGTAAAGTAATTCCAAAATGCGCTTTACTGTAATACAAGTCAGGCATATTAAGTTTTCTGTATGAAACTTTGTGAAATAAAAATTATGTTATTTGAGAACAGACTCACTAAGAGGAGAGACTAAATAAAATAAGATATAACTAGCGATTTGCATTTAAAACAACAATGGTCAACACTTGGTAAAGACCTGTTTGCAATGTAATCATGATCAAGATTAGAAAAAAAGCCACTTGAAACAATTTTCTTTACTAACAAGATTCTTAAAAAAATCAATTTTATAAAATGTGCTTTGCATGACTTAAATAGAAAAAAAGATCAGGCTATTTGTCTTCATGTACAATTTGATCTGATAGCATGTAATAAAGGTGACAAAGCACTTTGAAGTTTCCTCTGAGACTTGAATGTCAACTAATTTTCTTATGCAAATAAGGGCTAACTAGTTACTTTTAAAATTCCAGATCTTTTGACTACAAAACCTCTAAATAGATTATTCGTAGCTCTCGTGTTTAAGAAGTTTTGAATGTATCCTCATCTCATTGCACAGACAGCTATGCATAAGCCTCTCATTAAGGATAAACCGCCTCTCATTGAAATGAGAATATACCCCTAAGGGTTTCTGAATTAAATTCATTTTTGGTTATTCATCCAAATTATTTTACATTTTCATAGCACATTAACATACTCTCTATAACTTCATGGTAAAGAGAGATATACTACTCACAATCTGCACTAGAATATGAAAACATAGAAGACTGCAGCATTAGCACATCTGTTCAAAGGTGGGAGCTGGAAGATGCATTTGGGAAGAGAGTTTTGCTACGTGTCAGGACTTCTGTCAGTGCTCAAGGATTGTTTGCTGTTTTGCATGGCTTTTCTCCTAGTTTCAACACAGCTTAAGGTACGTTTTGCCAGACAGAAGATGGGATTCAAGAAGTTCCGTTTGACATAATAAATGGAATATTTGATAAAAGCCCAGGCAGGGAGACAGAAAGAGTACAGAAAGCTCAGGTTCAGCTCTTATTAATCCAAAGCTTGACTGTGTTTTGCTGCAGGGTCTAGCATACCCTAGAAATACATTATATCCAGATCCTGATCTTCACGTTGATTTTTTTTTTATTTGAAGTATCTATGTAACCAATTTGTCAGTTTGTGTTACATTTCCTCTTTGCCTCTGCCCACGTAGGGAGGATGCTCATCTATCAGCCTTCAGCTATGAACTCTAAACTCTTCAGCTGAAAGTTAAGATTCACATATTTTCCTTTGCTTGTTCTCAACACAATGAGAAAGCAATTAATCGGCCAACAAATCAAAACACGCTTGAAATCAAGACCTGATATAATTTTTGGTCCTCTAACCTTAATAATGGGTAAATAAAAATTACAAGACAATGACATGGTGGTGACACAAAAAAGAGCACACTTTTTTTTTTTTTTTTTTTTTTTTTGTAAACCCATGCACTTCTGTGGCTAAAAGGAAGAGTAAAAAGTAAACCTTTTCATTGTTTGGCTTTTTTTTTTTCTTCCCCATAGTATTACAATTCATCTTATTGCTACAGTATGTGTTAGGGAGAATTAGCAGAACAACTTTTCCAGATGTTGCTAAGCAACCTACTTCTTTAAAACTTCCTCAGAATAACAAAAATATTTTAAAACAAATTACTTCACAATTTTCTTATGCTGTGTTTAATACATCCTGGTTTGAAAACCAACCAACCAACCAACCAAACGAGTCTTGAAAGCAGTGGCCAGAATCATTTCACCTTTGATTTAAAACAAACATGCAAAGAATTAATTTGACCGAGTGCATCAATAGATTAGCATAGACTCTTTTGGTTATGAAGGTCTCGGATCTACTCGTTGAGCAGGTCCATATTCATTTGGGATGTGACATTGTGCTGAACACCTCATGGCAGGTCCTGAAATTTCTCTTTTCTCACCAGCATCAGTAGAAAATAAAAGCTCTCAGTGTATAGGACAGGCCTCCCAAACCCATCATACTTCAGATTGCTAACACAACAGTCTCGTCTCAAAGATGATCTGAACCACTATTTGTCTTCATCATCTGTCACATATTTCAGTTTAGAAAACCTACACAGTCAACACAGTAGAATTTCACAAAGGAAATAAAATGCTTCAGCGAAGTCGCTTCTCACTTTAAATGTTAGATGCTCAGGACTTACTGAGATATCAGTCATATAAGCAATCCCCAAGATAACTGGGACAAAATATTACTTAGAGGATAATATTCAGATACCGATCTGGTTTAGAAGTCATTATCTTCTGTAAGATTAACATTTTTGTTTATAACTCCATAAAAATATAATGCCTATTTATAAAGCAGGACAATAGAATTTATAATATATTGAAATGCCTTTCATGCTTTAAATTGTATTAATTTGGACATTGCAGATTTAATCAAACTGACAAAAAGAAAATCGATGGGAGCCTTTACTGCTCTGCAATTGCATCCTAAAGTTTTACACAAACTTTACTGAAGTACTGAACATGCAAAAATAAACTTTGCATATCAGCAACCCTTTACTGCTGACATTAGCTTACATTTCACAATCAGTACAACATAAAAACACTAAGGTAATAGCGCTTCACTTAAAAACAAACTTTTTTTTTCCTAAGAGACGCTGAAAACAGTTTTTTAAAGTCACATAAGGGATCTGGATATCTAGCTTCTATTAATTTTAATGGGCAACACAGAAAAATCTCCCTCTAAGTACTTAATGTCTAACATTATAAATGACTGAACTCACCAGGCCACACCCTCTTCCTACTGATTTCCATATATTTTGCATACAAAATGACTGCAGACCTTACAGCGTTTCACTTAGCGTTATAACACGTGCTTTCAGGATATGCAGAGTATATCATTTATCAAACACGCACACTCAGACGGGAACTTGATTTTGGGCCAGAATGAGTTAAAAGCACTCAGCTGCTCTCCAGAAACCTTCAGCAGGCAGGATGAGAAGATGAGACAGACTTTTGCATCGCATCAGCGGTAGTGGTGTGCACTGGACTACCATGAGTCAGAAGGATGCATTACGCACCAAAACCTTTTGGAGTTCATATTCTGTCAGGACAGTTATTTCGCTGCACTGGCTCACGGCCTCACAACTGCGCAAAAAATGTTCCTTTCCAACAGAAAATTTTCTGCCTTTGGTCTCAGCTCAGAGATTATTTTTTTTATTCCTTTTCTAATCTGATTCCCTCCAGCTGCTTTTAAGCAGAAAACTATTTTAAGCAGAAAATTAAAACATACAATGCAAAATATCCCCTAAATTCAAATGAGCTGGCTTCTTATATTTCGTATTATCCAAAAGGCTTATTCTGACTGACTGCGGCTGTTCACTGAGGTGTCAAAAATGAGGAAATAAGAACCCTGAGGCAGAAAGGGAGCTCACAGCCACCAAAGACAGCAGAGTCAGTGTCTTTGCTTTGTCAAAGGGCAATAGTAACTTCTGTTAAAATGGAAGGCTACGGTACTGACTTATAGGCACTTATAGGTAATTATAAGAAAGTCAAGCAATTAAGCACCTCAGTGGTAGTGCTGAAAATGAGAGTGGTAACTAAAACAGGTGGGAAAATAAGAAGAGAAAAAACAGGCATTACTTCAACCGTGCAAGCAAAGACTCCTCTGAAATCCCAGGAGGGGGGAGAAATGAAGCAAAAGGAGGTCTCCGAAATATTTTTTATACTCGAGACCACAGCATATAAGTGAGATCTGTAACTTTGCTGCCTGTGGATCAAGAAAAGTATCTATAAATCACACTTCAAGCTTGCTTAGTACATGCCACGCAGGGCAGATTCTTCTGGAAAAAACAAGAGACATTAAAATATAAACCCCTGCATGCTACTCCAAAGTAAGAAAATTAAGAATGTAGATCGTCAAGATAAAATTGAAAATGTTATGATTCCATAGGAAGATTAATGTAGTCACATAATCTGACGTAATTCATATATTCAGGATTGCTTTTAAAAAGTCCTACTGGTAATGTTAAGTAGGACCTGTCTAACCTCTAAACTTCACAGCACAGAAACTACTGAAGATTTATATTCTGTGTTAATAGGAGACTTGCACGCTTCAGATGTTTATAGACACATAACATCCCTGTAAGAATAGATACACAAAACAAAGGGAACTCTGGATACGGACTTTTTAAGTGAGAGATTGTTAGTATCTGTCATGACTGGCAAGGTGTCCAAAGCCCGTGCCATGTGAGAAGAGTTCTCCAAGGAAAGAAGCCATATTTGGCACAGGTTTGGAAAAAATACGTGAAAAGAGTGAATGTTTCAGCTTTTTGGGGACTCTTACTGGTTTCTCAGAACACTCTTTGGGTTTAACACCACTCCTAAAGTCAGCTGAACACACAACGTACACCATGCCTCTCTCCACTGTAGCCAGACATTGAGCCCCATACTGGATGGAAATGAGTAAATATTATTTCTTCTGTTTCTTTGATGCCAAAAAAGTCAATTATGAAGTTATGAGTAGGAACATGACAGCATAAATATTAATAGCACATATATAAGATATTAATCCAAAATACTGCTGCCCCCCAAATCATATACTTCATTGGAATATGTTTTGAATCTCAGAGGAATATATATTTTAGTTCGATGTATTTCTTGCACGAGTTTTAACAGTATGTTCTTATTCCCACAGCTTCACGAATTTGCACGAAACTAATGGCTCCCCAGGGAACTGCCATTTTATTTGTATTTTTCGGTAAGTTACTGAAACTGATACTGTTATGAAGGAAATACATAGTTTATGCTCTATATGCTTGGAAAAAGAATCACGGAATCACGGAATTTCAGAGTTGGAAGGGACCTCTAGAGATCATCTAGTCCAACTCCCCTGCTAAAGCAGGATTGCCCAGAGCACATTACTCAGGACTGCATCCAGGCGCGTCTTGAACACTTACTTCTCTTTGAAGAAAAAGAGGTAAAAAGAGGATTGCGTCTTGCTTATCATTTTTTTTTTTTTAATTATTATTTCATGGCATTCAACTGTCTCAAATACTTCTCTTTTAAAATTCTGCTTGGGTCGGTGGACTGGACAACACTCCGTACAGAAGTAGATTACATCCCGCACAACTAGAGCCATATCCATCTGTTCATCAAGGAATGCAAGTGACAAGTGCCATGGCCAGTGATCTGAAGGACAGTAAAGCAATTTTTCCCCTCAGGATCAACGTAATATAGGCAAGAGGTGGGTGTCCAGACTTTAAGCAAAGCACACAGTTTAAATGCATAGGAAAACATTGGTGGCAAGAGGATGTGGCAAGAGAAAGTACATTAGGATGTACTTACAGGAAAGACATGGACCTGTTCGAACAGGTCCAGAGGAGGGCCACAAAAATGATCAGAGGGCTGGAGCACCTCTCCTATGAGGACAGGCTGAGAGAGTTGGTATCGTCCAGCCCAGAGAAGAGAAGACTCTGGGGAGATCTTATAGGAGAGTTTCAGTACTTAAAGGGGACTTATAAGAAAGGCGGAGACAAACTTTTTAGCAGGGCCTGTTGCAATAGGACATGGGGTAATGGCTTTAAACTAAAAGAGGGTAGATTTAGACTAGACCTAAGGAAGAAATTTTTTACAATGAGGGTGGTGAAATACTGGCACAGGTTGCCCAGAGAGGTGGTAGATGCCCCATCCCTGGAAACATTCAAGGTCAGGCTGGACAGGACTCTGAGCAACCTGATCTAGCTGAAGATGTCCTTGCCCATGGCCAGGGGGGTTGGGCTTTAAAGGTCTGTCCCAACTCAAATTATTCTATCATTCTATGATTGGCAAATGAAGAAAGTGTTAGCTTTTTCAGCACAGATCTCCGTTCCAAAAGATGTCAGCTCCTCCTTCTAAAAGACAGAATGCCTGACGACCATTACCTGCTTTTCCATCCTTTACCCTTGGAGTGCCAAGCAGCATCTTGATTCAAAAGAGGCAAGTGGTAATGATGATTATAAAAATGAAACTGTTCAAAAGAAAGGAGCAAGAAAGCTCACAGTAGCATATTTGTATCGGGTGTTCAATTTCACAGACAAAGCAACCAAGATTTTGCAGGTGACTGATCTGATGTGAAAAGCCAGCTGCCAAAAAGCCAGCATCCTAAACTGTGCATGCTTCTTTGGACTCTGCACGCAACATCCTTCTTTTTAAGAAAGCAAGTGAAAAATTGCTTCTTAGGAAAAAACAGACCCAACAAACATCAGTAATGCATTTCTGTGATAATGTTGCTCTGGCTTATACCCTTGGACGTGTATGGAAGTGTGTTGGTCAGCTCTAGGTGCATCACTGAACTATGGTACTCTTGGTAATACTTCCTCAAGAAGAGAAGCATTATTTACCAAGATGCATCTGTGTGCATGGCTCATAAAGTCTATCTGTAACTGGAGGTGCAATGATACAACGCCACACTGCCGCTCCTAAGCAGGAGGGATTCTATAAAGATGGAATACAACCTGGAGAGCTTTTAAGCTCTTGCTTTTAAAGTTATCTTTTTGTGTGTGTGTGTTTTATTTTCCTGAAGAAAAACTGTGAAACTGTCTTCATCCCACCCCTGGAAAACTGTTGTAAAGATTGCGATGGGCCACAGAATATATGCATGAATTGTTCTATATGATGTAAATGTTAAAGAGCTCATAGGCAGAACTAACTGCTGTTTCTGGGTATTTTTAGTGCCGTGGACATTATTAACAAATTTGAAGCAACCTTAAAGAACAATTTACAACAGAAAATCTTCTGTCAAGAAAATCTTCAGATGTCATGATGCCTTTCTCCCAGACGCTTTCCCGACTCAGGAAGCTTGAAGGTATATTGCAGAAAGCATCACGATAAACTTCACCTGTTCTTATATGCTACCATAGGTATTCACCATGGCGAACTACTGGAGCCAGAATACAGGGACAAAGTGAAACTTAGTCATACATTGCACTATAATGTTAAATTAAAACTGATTTACATAGCAAGAAATGTTCATAATGAAAAACATATTGACAGACAAGCACCATAGTCCGGAAAGGGACTAATTCAGACTGCAGAGAGGCAGCTCTTTAATGGAACATAAAAATATTTGTTAAAGCTTGATTCAATGGCTTTTGGGGCCAAATCCCACAGCATTTATCCAAACAAAACTCCCAGTGAAGTGAATGAGTATTTTCCCTAAAGACTGCAACATTTGGCCCTTAGAAATGGAAAATATTCAATAATATATAGTTTGGATTAAGTAAATTCAATAGCAAATTAATCTACACAAATACCAAAGAGAAAAATCCTCTTTTGGTTAACTAATTAAAGTTAGTATGCTTCTAAAAGTCTACTATATTTATTTATACATTTACTTATAAATTATACATTTACTGTATGAATATCATAGTTTAGTACTCAGAAAACAAGATCAAGTATATAATAGCTACTGGCATAACCTAGTTAAACTGTTGGTATTTCACTGCAGATCCTGCAGTTCACGGTCTGTAACTTGGTTAGGAATGTTCACTCGGGGATAAAATGCTGCATAAAATATTTTTGAGTTGGTAAATTTACCGAGAGATGTAATAGAATTCAGGGTTTAAAACCAGATGCTACAGTGACAAACTTTACATACAGATTCAAAACATCATACCTATGGACACTGAACTAAATTGGTTTAAACTAGTCTCCTGTGTATGCTTTAAAATGAGTTGGTTTCTCACATCACAGTCCCAAAAAAAGATTCCACTGAAAAAAGAAAAGAAGACTCCTACTGAAATCAAAGTAGCGAAAAATTTACCACGTTTAATCCTAAGTGCTGAAAGCCCAGGTGCTTCTCTACAACAGTTCAGATTTCTCCGTTTCACTGACCTTCCTGACGTTCTTCCTTCACTCAGTTCATTGTGCTTTCTCTACAGCATTACCTCCCTTCTTTTCTGCCCCCATTACAACAATTCAAGCATGTTAATCCTTCATAATATACTTCCATCATGGACATCTGGAAGATCAATTTTCTTAAGTTAATCACAATGGTACATAAGTGTATTCTGAAAAATTGCAAAAGGGCAATTCAGAAAGTAAAGAAAAATCTGGGAAACCACATGCCATTTCTGAAAAAGCTCTGTTATACCAAAAAAAAAGGAAATAAATTCCACTCATAAGGATGCTCTTGAGCCTGAGAACTAACTCTACAAAATCATTAATATCTGCTGTATGAATGTATTATAAAAAGTCTTTGTTATTAGCTTGGAAGAGGCCTCACGGTTAACAAAGATTTCTCCCTCATTATCACACACAGCCACATCATATAAGCCCTTAGATAAATTTAACCAATTTAATCTGAAAACCATTCTTGGACCATTGCTCTCAAAACATCCTCTTACTGGAAGTAATAAACTTTTCTCGGGTGGGTCATCTGTGTGTATACCAACACTATCCTTTGACTCAAATAATTGTTACCTCCCTGATGTCCAGTTCAGTTCCCCACACAAATATAGAGAGCCATTTTGTCACCTTCCAGACTTAAAAAACAGCTCGACTTTTTTAGCCAAACAAAATATTCTCTCTCTCAAGCTCTTTCTCCAAATGTGAGCCGTCTTTTTCAAATGGGTGATCAGAGTTTTACACAATATTTTAGGTAAAATTTAGCCACTAAATTTTTGCAAGAAAGTTCAAGGTCTTCCCCCTTCCATGTCGAATAAAGCATTCTCACCACATAGATAAAACTCAGCTTCGCGGCCATAAGGATGCAGCGGGGGTCATGGATATTTCACCAGCGCAAGCAGCGAAGGTAAAAGGGATTGTAGGATTTCAGGGGAGTGAAGAGGATGAGCAAGTCTACAGGAAAGCTGCAGGGCTTGGCAGTCTCTGGGGGAAGTAGTATCGGTGGGAATGTAAGGATTTCCTTGGGAAGAGGGAAGAACTGAGCACAAAGAGTAAAGCTTTGGGGACAGACAGGAGCTGCAGAATGTTCGTCTTCACAGGCAGCACTGCATCCCACCTGCCTCCCCTCATCTCTGCCCCCTTGGGCATAAACCCTACCTTCCTCCTAACTTGCCCTCCCTCCCTTCAGCAGCACCTACTTGCCCCAGGCTGAAGCTGCATCCCAACCTCACCCCCCTGTGCCTTCTGGACTGCTGCTCTGAGAAGGGGCAGCTCTGGGACAGGTAACTCATATGCATACTGGGCAAGCAGAGCTGTGGTAATGGCCAACCTTCAGCACAGGCATGGCAGCACCCACCACCTCCGCATGCTGGCTTCTCAGGCAAACACCATATTTGGCCTACATCTAAGGAAATCTCCGTCCGTGCATGTTCTGTGTTACAAGCGGCCTTCACCTACACGTGAACCATGCTTTATGAGCCTTCATAGTCATTCTGCACTCAGCTCGTTCCCCAGATGTCTCTCTTCAACAATGAATTCCCAACTGTAAAGAGAAATTATCTGAATTTCTCCCCAAGCACTTGCATGTTTGAACACTTTGTAAAGCTAAACTTCTTCCCATCTCTGTAAATCCAATCCTCCTCCAAACTGCAGATATCTCCAAAACATTGACTCATTCCTTAGCATACTCCTACACTTTATGCCAGGGTCAACAATGAAATACTGAAACACAACAGATCTGAAGACTTATCTTTGAGAAACACAAATTTCCCCCTAGGCAGTACTGCTCCTTTCACCATAGTCAGTAGTCTCTCCTTTGTCCAATACCTTGTCCATCTCACAGTTCCTCGCTATTCATGTTTCAATGAACAATTTCTCATGTAGCACCATAATATGTGCTTTATTACAGTTCACGTTGATTATATCTGCCATGTATCTGCCATGTTTTCTTGCATTAAACAATGTTTACTTATTATTATTTTTAAAGGTAGAGTTTGTTTGACAACATCTGCCTCTGTCAAGTCCAGATAAAATTCTATGCAACTTATAATTTACCTCCACACTTATAATTGTTCGCTCCAGCAATCATTTATCTAAGTATTTACATATTGTTAAGTCAAAACAAAGGTCTTGCAGTTGCTTATCTTATTTAAGCAAAGGGGAAAAAGTATCAGCAGCCATTCCATAACTCCCATAAGACATCATTCCAACTGATAGACACTGACATACATTATGTAGCCACTAACATTTTTGTCCTTAGCATGCCTCACCTTTGCTCTCATAGTCAGCTGTATCATCCCTATTGATAAAAGAAACAGAATGTTAATACACCTTTCAGTTTACACCTAAACCCCACCCCTAAATCTCGATAACAAAATTTCTATTTAGTCCTCCCTCAGTAGTCCTCATTCATTGTTTTTTTCTGTTCCTTTGGCTGAAGAACTGTTTGTTAAAACATCTCCTATGATATCTAATTAACCCTTGCTTTTTGTAGTTTTCATTCTATCCTTTAATGGTTTTCTTCACTGATTAGTTGTGAAAGAATGGAACAGAGACTCCCTAATTCTAAATAATTTCTGGAGAATGATTATTTCACCCAGTTAAATCAGGAAACGTGTCTTACAGTTTTTTTCCTTTTCTCCCTAGTTTCAGAAAACTTTTTCCAAAATAAAACTAATGATGTTCCTCTCACACATAACAAATCCTGAATTCCTCTGTCCAGCAATTTGCTATTATGTGCTTTTCCCATTTCTTCTAAATTTTCTATTTTGAAACTGAAGACCTGAAACATATTACTAATACACTTTCATTTATGCTTCTATTTAAGTCAAAAAGAATCAGCTTGTGAACACTCAATTCAAGATGTTTTTTACAACTTTTTTTTAAAAGAAAATTAATTTCTCTTGTAATCACAGCTTGCCAACTATAGAGCAAAGCATTTAAGGCTGTCACATTGATAACAGTATTTGCACCCCAATCTCCACCCTTGAATTTCTGTAAGTGAGTTTTATCTTTGCTCATAACACTACAGGAATCTCTATGCACACTGAATCCTGTCTCTGGAGTAGCCAGGTAGGTCTCTCTTCACCAACCAATGCAATTTCTTTTATCATTATTCCCCAAGATCTAGCAGCATCTTTCTACCTATGCTACTCCTTCTTGCAAGTCTACAGCATGATTAATTAATCATTTTCTCTTTAAGGAGCTGCCAGTACGTTTAATGAAGATATTGCATACTACTGCCATGGGCAAAAAGAAAATTTAGCTATGCAAAAGACTACAGATGTAATATCTAGACAGAATTTGTGTTATTAGCAGGTGTTATGGCTCAGACAATTTAAAGTAGTTATTGACATGATGAACTCTATAATAATTAAAAAATCAGAAATGGACTCCAGCAACCCATAAAATGTTTTTTCACAATATATAAGGCAGGCACACTTGACCTCCCAACTTCATTTATCCATGTTGCAATTGTTTCGCGCTATCTTTTTGGTACCTTCAAAATAAACACAAATCTAAGACCCTGAAGTGGTTTTATAAGGTGCAGCAGTGTATCCATAAACTATTAATATTTTTAAGGGCATGTGAATAAAATGCTAATTATTACAGACCCATAGGATAAATGTAAGAAAAATCTCTTAATTAGAATTAACCATAGCAACAAAAAGAAGACCATACACCTTATAAATTGCCATATCATTCTTTCCTCCTCCATGCAAGAAATGATTGCTAAAACAATTTTTCAAGGCTGTACTGTTTCTCTTAATAATTTAATAATATATAATATTAGAATATATTCCATTAGAATAAATTATAATTATATTCTAAAATATAGTATTTAATAATAATTTAATAATATAATTTATCTATTCCTACTTGTCAAAGCACTGTCTATGAAAATATTAAAAAATATTAATAGGGAATATAAGGTCACAGATTTGTAAAACAAGCAAGCAAAACAAAAAAAAACCCGAACCAAACACAAAACCTATATCCTCCCCCTCAAAGACAACCATTAACTTAAAACATAAAACTTAGATTGATTAATATTTTGAAGCTATTTAGAAAAGAAAAATTAAATAAAAGAGGATGAGCAATAAACCTAAGCGGGAAAAGGGAATCAGGAAACAAAAGCACCATCTATTACAGTAGGATATGCTTTAGACACAGTTCATTTGGATTTTTCTTTTCTTTTATGATACATTTGTAGGTAGAGATCTCAAAGCAAAAATTTCACTGGAGCAAAGAAAATTGTATTTTTCTTACTTTCCTTTCCTTACCTCACCTATACACTCAATTGGACAGTTACTAAACTAGTAATTTATGTCTTAAAAAAACCCTGTAGATCTGCATGATCAAACCCTTCAGTAAACTATTTAGTACATCTGGAGTATAAAACATTATAACATGAAATATCACATTTTAAAAAAATACAAAAAGCAACCTAGAACACTGTTCTAGATGTTTCCCTCTTGAAAAACAAACACTCACTGACATAAAAAGAAAAAAAAAACCAAAAGCTATTACACTGTTTCAAAGTAGGTACTTCTACAACTGTAGCCACCAGGTGTTGATATGTTACAAAATGTTAAGCCATTTGCCCCATTTTAATAGATATTATTTTCCATTTGTAGTAATAACTAGGAATATTACCAAGAAAGTAAAATTCTAGAGCAAGCATGGCTCAGGAATTCACATGACAACGCACTTCTATTTTTTAGTCCACCCCAGAGGTCAACAATATTGAGATCAGAGGCAATGTCAACTAATGAGATCGGATCTGCACATGACTTCATCTTGTTTAGCTTCTCAGAAGACAATAATAGGTTTCCCTGAACCCATGCTATATCCAGTCTGATCACACATATACATTCCAGTCCAAGTTCCTGGGCGGTTCACTAAGGTTTCAGGAGTTCATTAACAAACTCCGGGTAAAATTTGCCAGCGGGCCATAAGAGTCTTTCAGATAGCTCTAACATGGCAGTAATAGATTGAACTAGCTGTCCCCAAACTCAGAATCTACCTATGAGAAATTTACAGTTCCCAGAGCGTCAGATCAGGGATATGGTTTATGAAAATTTTTGTTTGTAATTCAGAGCCAGATTTGCAGAAAACAAAGCTTTTGGCATATGCGGTGGGGAACTTTGCGTTCACTGTCTTGCCTTTATGTTTTATTGAGCAACGCTATTTAGTTTTGCTTTAAGCAAATATTGAAGTAGATTATTCTTCTGTCAACATAAACTTCTCAGGTCAATACATTTTGATGCATGTCTCTCTTAATGCATGAAGTCGTAAGTGATTATTACCTAAAAGTGAGTGGAGATTTCTGGTTCAGCAGCTCTTAGAGACCTCTGGGGAGCAGTTTCATTAGCACAAAAACCATATTAAGCCAAATCCTGGGGAGGGAGGAAGCCAAACTTTGCCAACCTTATAATAACCTGGTCTTTACAAGACTACTGCAGGCTGCTGCTATACTCAAAATTTACCACGAAAATGTGTCTCCTAAGAAGACACCACCTAGTCCTCATTAAGCAACACCGATGTAATAGCATGAAATACAGAAGAATCTTAGGTGAACTTAGTTAATCTTTGGGAACCCTAATCAGGCCTAACTTCTGTGGGCTTTTGTGTAACAGCAGACTGGCTCCTACTGAGGTGATATGGGGAAGTAAATTTGTTCTTACACCTTAAAGTCCTAGCCCGCAAGGAGGCCACTGATGACCTAGTTTTATACTAATAAAAGAACTCCACAACTTTCCTTGTATCGCTTACCTGTAGGACACCTGAGCAGCAGAGAGGAAGACAATATTCAGGTGACTGTCTTGCTAGCCTCCATGGAGAGCCCATGACCACCCTGAAAAGTGTCATTTACGTATGTGAGAACAGCTCTACAGTGTATTCTGTCATGGCCAGCAAGGGTTTTAGAAAGATAAATACATTCTAAACACTAGCTTAAATAAGCCATGAAGATAACGTTCAGGGAGTGTAGTTCGACAATAAAAAAAAACAATCATCATAGACATTGATTATTAATTATATGATTATGTAAAACACCATTCTGTCTTTTGTCCAAGTATATAAATGCATACCTATCACATAATTGTTGGATTCTGTTTCTTTTACTGTTATAACTTCACAGGGTAGTGATAATAAAGGGAATGAGGAATTATGTCTTTCTACAAGAAGGCACCAATATCAATCAGTCTTCAGAGCTGGCACTGCAATGATACGAATATTAACTAAAAAAAATATTTTATGGAACTGCAAAGTATCAAAGAAAGCAAAATTTGGCCTCTTTTCTTGCCTCCTCCCACTTATAAAACAGAGATGGATTTATTAGCTATGTTATCACTGAGCACCACCACAGAAATATATGGAGTTGTGTGAAAATTCAATTTAGTTTTGTGATCCAACACAATCCCAAAATACCCAGACACAGGGCTGCAGATATTGAGACAGTATGTGTCTACCTGTATGCAGATTTTGTAACTTTTATTTATGTCCACATGCACAAATTTTCAACATGAAGTTACAAAATTTGCATATATCATTTTGTTCATCATAAAACTTCAGCTAGTCTGATAAGGAGTGAGTTTGGAGGGTCACTAAAGTCAGATAAAAGGCACTGAGTTACTTATTGCATGTGCATTTTGAGTCACATACTATTGTGCTTATTTTAAAATCATTCCCTGTTTGTGTATCAGTATGCAGCCTGAGCCCAGCTCTCCTTTCCCAAACGAGCAGCATATCTGAGACTCGCTCCCGTTCTGACATTTCATCCACCAGTTCACAAGATAAACTGAGCTCCTTTTCCTAACTCTGAGGAGAAAACCTTTCAAGACTACGCCTCAGGAGTGTAAGCAATCAAAACCTTCACACTCAGAGTGAGAGACAGGAAAGAACTAATGAACTTTTGACTACCAAATACAATGCTCCCAAAGCAGCATCCTCTGGCCACAGTGGCCCGCAATGAAAGCCATATTGTTCTGGTGTGCTTTAATCTAGGTCACAGCTGACAACACAAATCTACGTTACCAAGTCTAAAAGTCATCAAGTGCATACCACATCAACAACACAAACATAATTTCCAACAGTCCAACGCTTTATATAAGAAACAGTACTGTCACATGTTTGATACCACGCATTTGTAGAAAAAAAAAATCATGTTTTCTTGGTGTGATTCTGCACGCGTTAGATATAAACCCCAAGCCATTATTCTTGAAGCATTCCTGGAAAGAAGTCTACAGGAACAAATGCAAGATATAATCACTTCAAATATCAGACAAGTTGGGATTCACTGAATTTCAGCAAATCTCTGAAGTTACCATTTCTCCTCATACCTTATCATTATACAGCCACTGTAATGGCAGGTTGTAATAAACCATTTCCTTACACTAGTACCGAATGTGTTTTCCCCATCTTATCATTTGTCCAAAAGGATCTGAAAATAGGTCATAATTTCCATGCAGTTGCTTAATATGCAGGAATTTTCACCCAGTATTTTTGCAGAAGTTTCCCGTAACTACATGAGAAACACAGGAGTATTAAATTTTCAACGTTTATTTTGATATAAAACAACCAGTCTTAACTTTTTTATGGTCCTTAACAAGATGTGATTTTGAAAGAACAATAGTTTCAATGCCACAAAGGAACCGCCAAGATGATCACAGAGATAGTTGATTTGGGTCTGGTTGAAACCCATGTTAGGGTCTGTCAAATTACATTTATTTTATATTAATTGTTGAAGCTTAAAACCCATTTATTCTGAGCCAGAGTGTAGCTTAATCCTCTATAAAATCAGTTCATAGCCAAATAATACTGTTAAAATACAAGGTTATTAATGCAATATTTTTATCATCAAGGAAAACAAAGAATACTGATTTTTCTCAGTTGCAATGTGCTACACCCACACTTAATAAAAATAGACAAATTAAGAGGTAACCTCTGAGCTCTGTAGAAAACAAGAAGCCGAAGTACAACACTTAAATAAATGACACATTACAAAGCTGTAATTAACTGGACAGAAACTGGTTCTTCTTTGGAACATCTATTTCAGTGGTATCAGGTGCGTTTAATGGGTTGTCTGCCACAGGAGCAAAATACCCATACCCTCTCCTGCACCACAGAAAAGAGGAATGCAAGTAAAGCCTAAACGAAAAGACCTAATTTAATCTTCCCTCTGAGGGACAGCAATACGTCCTGTATTGTCAGCTGAGCTGGAGCATTCTTTCTGAAGCTATTGCCTCTAAGATGCTGTACTATTGCAGAAAAAAAAAAAAAAAAAAAAGAGATTAGCATTAGATAAGCATTAAAAATATCCATAAGCACAAATAGTTTCCCCCACACAACATACAAGGCTCCAGAGCTACATTCGACTGAGAACATGGGAAATATTATCTTACAGATAGCAGTAGTAGTATCTCAGGCACTAAAATACAAAGACTGTTTGGTGTCACCATTACAACAACATTTTAATTGTGAACATGATTTGAGAAATACGGTGATACTGAAGATTAATAACTTGTTAATAGTGCAGATGGGAAGAAAAAGAGAGTTTATTATTAGCAACAGAGTAAACTGTAGTCTCCATCAAGAGGCCTCTAAAACGTGAGCAACGTACATAATTTTCATACAAAGAATTCCAGTGGAAAAATAGAAGCTAAAACAACAACAAAAAAATTACATTCAGTTTGGGTGAAAACAATCTCTGTATATCATTACTCACTATATAAAGAAGCTGATGTTATATTACATTTGATTTCATTGCATTAAGGAGCAAAGATCTGATCAAATCAAGTTAATGAATGCTTCTGTCCAACTACTAACGATGATTAAAGAAAAAGGAGAACATTAAATTCTTTAAAACCATTTCAAGCAGATTGCATGTGCATATTTATTAGGACAAAAATACTGAAAATTAAGTAAATATTACAAAAGACATTTTAAACTGGAAAAATGAGGAAATACATCCGGAGATGAAGCTACTGCTACGACTTTAAGATCTCACTGTTTTAAGAGTACTACAGTTTTAGCAGGAATTAAAACAGAAAGATTATCCTTCTGCACCAAAAACCTGAAAACTGGAAGCTGCAATATCAGCCCATGACAAATGTATTCACCATAGTCAAGTCCAGCATATATCACAGCACCTGGAAGCAGTTTATGGCTTCTTTACAATTTTAGGCACTATTGCAGTCTCTCCAATCCAACTCCACCGAGAAATGGCAGTATTTAGTAACATGTATCCTCTCTCTTTTAAAGAGAGAATCCATCCACTGAACCTTCTCTTGAATTGCAAATGGTTCCCGTCAGTTTACTCTTAATGGTGTGGAAATACCCAGTGCAGTTTCCTCCTGGTATCTCATGGAGTATACGTTGTACGTGTCATGTCTTAAGCAATATCTCCTTTGTTGTCGGGAACGCTTACGGGGATATGCGACTGAGCACAAGTAGATTTCTCAGGTCATCTTCATCTTTCTAACTAAAAGCCCTTTCCAAAACAGCTATGTAATCTTTCCCCCAAACAATCCTAATTAATTGCTTTTGAGTTAGGACCTCGGTCTCTTGGCTAGCTGCTATGAGAAGTTTTTGTATCAAAAGTACTGGTAACTCCTGTTCACAATAACCTGAAAACTTTCGCTCTTCCTGGCCAAGTTCCTCCTCCTGCCATATCCATCAAAGCACTTTTTCAGCAGTATCTCTGGACTCAATTTTCCTGTGAGCGGTCAGCACCATCAACTCCTGGTGTCCACAGCACCTGGACTCTGTAGGCTGTCCTTGAGAGCATCTCCACATGAGTGGCAGAGACACTGCCCAGCACCGAGTCATGCCGTCATCCACGAAATCCTACCAAGGGGCTCCTGGTGAAACAATCTCGCCTACCAACAGCAAATCCACCTTAAATGGCAATTGCCAGCATCTCTTCAGTCCCAGCTACTGCCACAGACAGCCTAGATCTTAGATATGATTTAATCATTCAACTGTATTTTTTTTTCAAATAAAAAATGTGAAAGAATCTGAGTTACAGTCTGTGAAAATGCCCAAGTTGTTCAGAGTTCTTAAACTTTTTGAGAAGAGCAGCTGAGATACTTCTGAGCATGAGAGTTTCAAAAAAAGTTTTGCTTAAGTTAAATTCTTGAAAATATCTCACTGAAAAGCTCCCGCTCCCAATCCTAAAAATAGGGCAACGGGGTTATTCTGGCTTGAAAGCTATGAAAGCCATCAAAAGGTGGCCTTAGAAAATTGCCATTTCATCTCACCCAACAGGAGTGCGTTAGAAGCTGTAAGAAAACTCCTCTTTGTACCCCAGTCCCATAGGACAGGCTCCCCCGGCGTCAGCCACCAAACGCACCTCAATCTGCAGGTGAGCAAGAGCCCTTCCGTCATTGCTTATTGCTGTTCAGTGGGGCACAACGGCACGAGTGCTAAACATGAGATACACCCCGTTTCTAGTACCTTCTATCCTCCATCCCCGCTTTATGGAAAGCGTGGAAGAGAAGGCAGAGGTATATACGCATTCACCACAATGCAGAAAAAAGGGAGAAAGAAGCGTGCTGCACACAGAAGGAACATGAGTCAAGATGAGGAGACAAAGGAGTCAGGCCAGGGGAGACAGATGAGACAGGGGCAGGGAGATATACAGTCACTGAAGTATATTTCGTTCCAGAACTTGGAGTGGAGCCCAGAAAACTGAAGTCTGAAAACCCTCCTCTGCTGTCAGCTAGTATTTACAAAAGCTAATTGCAAAGCTCTTCTCTCAGATTTGCAGCTGGACACAGAAAGGGTAACAGTCCGCTACAGCTACATGTGCCTCCGCTATCCCAAGAGGCAGACAGCTTTGCACTATAGTTCTTAACGCCTTGGGGTACCTATGTGACACTATTAAACAGAAAAGGAATCATATTTTGTTTAAAAGCACAATGCTTAATACCGTAAAAATGTGCCGAGATTAATAGTGCTGGAAAAAAAATTAACCATTCAGTGCAGAATGAATTAAACATTCAAACACTGAAATTGTTCCTAAATACACTGTAGCCTGCACACACACAACTGCCATACATCTCTTTTCCTTTGCAACCACGGGCAATTAACACATGGCCCACCTAAACATGTATGCCAGCATCAATTAGGTTTCCTTTCTTCAACCGTGAAAGAAAACTTCATTCTCATTCTGCGACACATGGTTTCAGCCGTATGTAAAGTTTGCAACGCAAAGAAAACGGTCTTCTGAGCTAGTGTGAATAGAAAACAATGCAAGGAAAAAGAAAGGTGAGTTTGGTCAGATGTGCATCCAGGCAGTCCCGGCCCGCAGCATTCTGCTATGCAATTTGTAGCATGCAGTCCTTTCAACGTGTTTCCCCTCCCTCTTAATACGCCTCACGTACCAGGATGGGCACAGTCAACAGTGAGTTCCAGGACCGCTTTAGAAGGGGAAGACCGTGAGGTTCACTGGAGAGCACCGTAAGCTCTCAAATCACAGGACTAAGCTGAATGCAACGATCGCCCTCAGGGAGATACACTACATTAAGTCAGGAGTTCCGAGTATTAATTGCACACAGCTCTACAACACCTATTATTCTAAGGAAATGGTTTTGACTTCCAAAAGTCGAAAGATGTACGTTTTCCACTGCAGCTCTATGAAGTTACTGTACTTCCTGATTTATATTTATTTGCTGTTAGAAAATCTGGATTTTCCCCATGCGTTATAGTTCCCAAATAGCAAAGTTACTGCCTGCAAGTGCAAGCTAGTGAATGTCAAAGTGTAGAACCCTGATGAAATGTTAAACAGAGCAACAGATAAGGCACTGACCCACAAAGCAGATCTGTAGCACCATTTAACAAGCTTATGAACAAAATGTATTTCTGAAATATTACAGCGTGCATCTGCATAAAGCTGACTGTTGATGGGAACCAAAGCTGACAAAGGCGTAACAACATAAAAATGCATCTGTGCTCTTTTTCTTTATGTGGTGAAAGTGACAGCCCATCAGCGTACAATTATCATATATTACTAATGGAATATTAATCAAACATTCATTACTCTAATTAGAAAAACTTGTCTTGAAAGGCAGTCTGACTTTTCACCTCTGGAACTGTAATTGACACACAAATGAATTTGACAGTCCTAACGACTATAAATCCTTAGTGGGAGAAACAGCGTCTTAATCTTCCAGCATTAAGCTTAACCGCCAGTTTCCACTCTCTCTGGGTAAAATTCAAGTCAGCTTAGATGGTCTCATGCACTACTTCAACCTCTGTTAAGTACTAAACATATATCTAGCATGAGGCAAAGATAATACATAGGCTATGTGCAGGTTTACTGAGTGGGGATTAAGTTTTTCTTTGAAAGAAACCTGGAATATCTGTCTATAATGTACAAAGTCAAGCCTGAACTGGGATTTCAGTTACCCACGGGATACCCTTTTGAACCTGTACAACTTTTTTTGTCCCTTCAAAAGTGTCATTTTTGTGCACATACAATGCCAAGAAACCCACAAATACAAAGGAGACCAGAGAGCAGTATAAGGTCTGCCTTTCAAACAATTCATGTGGAAAAGCAAAGCATCTAGGAAATAACATTTTGAAGTTCCAATAACCCAGCAGGTCTCATTATAAAAAAAAAAAAAAAAAAAAAAAAAAGAGAGAAAGAGATGAGATCTTTGTGCTTACCTATTGACAAAATCCAATGGCTGCTTAAGGCAATGATAGACATTACATTCACAGTGTGAGCCACAGATTTCAGTGAGTATCAGATCAGGCTCCTGCGGATTATCTGAGCTATGCTAAACCATGAGACATTCTTTTAGCAATAAAAACTGTATATGTACAAGTTACAGGCTCCACCAGGCTATGCCAGCTTACAGACATGCTTCTTTTTATACACCTTGCTGAAGATGTTGAAATCTGGACCCATTTAAGCCACAATGACTTCTGCTATTTATTTCAAAGGGTGTTCTGATTTTACCTGATGTAAAATCATAGAATAGTAGAGTATATCAAGTTGGAAGGGATCTATAAGGAATATTAAGTCCAACCCCCTGCTTCTTGCAGGTCTACCTAAAAGTAAATCATATGACTAAGAGCATCGTCCAGATGCTCCTTGAATGCTGACAGGCACAAAAGACACCACCCTGTCATTAAAAAACTTATAATACTGTTTGACCTTATGGGATACTTGGTAAAGTTAATATAAAGAGATCGGAATTCAGACTGTTGACAAAATATAATGGAGAATTAATTATAATTTAGAACTACAAGCATATTTTAATCTGTCTTGACTTCATCTATCAGATAATTATTTAGGGAATATGAAGAGTGTTATGACTTGTTTAGCAATGTAATTTTTCTATGTTACCATTTCAAATTACTGTGTTATTTTCACTTATATTATCAGACATGGTCTGAAAGTGTAGGAAAGGTCTATTTATCACCTTTGAAAGAGGAAATTCATTTGGAACTGATATCATAAATTAAAGTCTAAATATTTAAAACTCTAAAAGCATAACTTTAAATTGTTAAATGTTTGTCCTTGGTTATACGTCTTCATTATTATATGTTATAAAAGTCATTCAGACTATGTGTTCACTTGTAACTAAGCTGGCAAAGTAAACTCAGAAATTATTTATACTACTTCAGTTTGATGTGATTTTCTGTTGTTCAAAACAATAATTTTTGTATGAACTCATTTCTTCTTGCTAAACACAGACTCATCTCAAATTCATTACCTTGACAACAACATCCTACCAAATAAATACTGACCATGTTTTTTACCACAACAGGGATGGCAATATTGTATTAATCACTGAGGAGGAGACAATGAACACATCTCATTTATTACTGTGGCCAGTACTGCACAAATTATTTGCCAGTTGTGTTATTCATTACATAAGACATTTCTTCCACACATTCTGCTCTTGCTTTCCCCACAGACTACTCTGAGGCTTAACATCATATGTACTAACTCTTAAGGTCCTAAAATTCAAATTCATTCCTTAATTGGCTACAGAAACTGTAGTGATGGGTGACCTTAGTTTTTTTGTTGGTTTGGGTTTTTGGGGTCTTTTTCCTCTCCAGTTGTCATGTATTCCACTATACAAATGATAAACTTTTACCCCTCTCTTCCTCAAAAAAAAAAAAGTCTACAGTAAGGCAATATTTAAAAATCTTTAAATATTAGAAGATGAAAAATGATAATTACATAACAAAAACAGGTTTTCATTTGCTTTACGCATTCACATTTATACCTACTTGAATTTAGCATTAAGTCAAATCCCTTCCTGCTTTCATCCCACTTACCTCCCTGTAAACACAGCAGTCACAGACTCGGTCTTCTGCATTTTGCATCTACTGAGATAAACTCTACTGCAAATACATTTCTGTTTCCTGTTAATGTCATCCAGTCAGTGTGCAGAAGGGAACAAGATCTGAGCTATTTTGATAAAATAGACGGCTTTGAGTATTTTTCTTTACAGTGTACTTTCTTCAGTATATCTGTGGTGTATTTTCACATTTATTTATTAGGCACAAGGAGAATGAGTTAAAAGTAGTTATTACATAAAGCATGACTAATTTCATCCTACTTTCAAAAAGTATTTGACCTAGCAATAAATATAACAAAATTAATCCTACTTCTTAAAGTATCTCCATGTAAACTCTAAAAAAATACTTAACAAAATAACTGTTAATACTACATTTGGCCCACCTAATTTTCCAGCATACACACAAACTTAGCTCTCAAGAGACTCCACTGAATTAATTTACTTACTTTAGCTGGTATATTGTAAAGATAATAATGGAATCTATTAAGAAAGGACTACATGATTAGGTTCCATAAAATTGTGGGCAACAATCCATGACTAATCTGCAAATTCAAAGGGGAAAGCAAAATGAATTTTTTTCATTATCTGTCTAGTTTAAACAGGTAAGATGTGCAGCGCACATACTGATCGATGTATTTAAACATTTTCTTTCTAATACTGTGGCTTAACTTTTTCTTCTGCAAAACTCACAGCAGGCAGCTTACCTTAGAAAAATTCATGTTACAGACAAACAACCTGGAAAGTGACTGAGCATTTGGGTTACGCACAAGTTTCAGTATCTAATGTCGGGAGGGCTCAGTTTGGCTCCAGGATGATTTGCCCTTGAAATTCAATTGGATCGAGAACTGTTCTCGTGATTGCTGAATTAAATGTTGGCTGATGATTGCTTAAATAGTATGTGCTGAAAGATTTACCTTTTTTCCCCCAAAATATACATATAAATAAATACATCTTATTCCGTGATACTTCAAGTATCTCAGTATCATACAAAGTATGCATTCAGCTTTGAGTAATAACTTACTACACTAATGTAAAGCAATTCGTTTGTATCCAGTAAAACAGAATGAATCGTATCCATGATACCAAATTGTAGTAATAAACTACTGAGCTCTGCTAGTGGCGGAAAAAGCTTTATCATCTCAGATTTTATGGTACAGCTCTATTATAGTCATCTTTTATTTATTTATTTAGCCATACATCATGGTTTACTAAATGACATATTGGCTATTTACAGTCTGTAGAGGGCACACATCTGCCTAGATCAAACTGTTTAAAAATACTATTTCCTTTACCATGAGTAAGGGCCGTTTACTATAATCAAAAATAGGAGTGCATTGTAACTGTGCTGCTGGTATCCAAAAATTCTGGACAGTCACCGTGACTATGCAGAAAAAAACTGTCTAATAATCCACCCACTGAGTGAATTAGCTTTGAGAACTGGACTTGTGACCAGTCGGGTCTACCACACGCATGCGGCTAAGCCAGTGCGCACCGCAGGGGCTGATCTCGGGTTTGTGGAGTCCACTACTTATTTGAGCTACCACGGCTATAAATTCATGTTCTCAAGGCCACCTGACGGCAATAACTAGAGTGGCAGTTTCAGCCCTCAGGTGCAAAGTGTGCTCTTGCTGCCTTCAAGACCTTCCAGAAAGGAACTCACAGTTCCTCCTCCCTGAGGTCCTCAATGCTTCCACCAGAAAGACAAGACAAACCCTTTAAAGCGTCCTCATGTGCCTGAACAGCTAATCTCAGCTTCTCTTCAGCCTCCTCTGCAACACCAAAGGGTAGGGAAAGGTTAACATCGAGAATAAAGGAGTTTAAAAGGGAGCTCACACTCACTTCTTTCCTCCCGGCGGTCAAGATAAAAAAAAAAAAAAAATCCATCAAAAATCAGTCCTGACTTAAACCTAAACTCAAAGCATATGTAAGCCTGAAGAGGTGCCCCACATTTATCAAGCCTGTTGCTAAGATGGGCAGTAGCTGCCATGAACAGGATACGGAAGGAAAGATGAGTACAGCAGCAGTTTATGGTTAGACTAAATGTTAAGACAAAATCAATAGATACATCTGAAATAATTTATATTCTACAGTAACACAAGGCTCTCTTGTACACACAATATTGGAGTCAACATTATGCTCATCTTTTAATACAGAGCAGTGAAAAACAAAAACAGGACACTGCTCTGCTCAGCAGCCGTTCAAACCAATGTCTAAATGAGCTGCAAAGGCTCTGTACGCTGAGGCCCTGTAGGGCGAAGGAAGCCAGAACGGCTAAACTAGACCTGGCAGACTCACCAAATAATTAATTAATTATACCACAAATACTTAATTAATGATCTCAGTTCTGTATAAAAACAAGCAAACAAAGAAGAATCATAGTTGAACCAAGTAAAAATCCACATCCAATTTATTAATTGGTATCTCTTAATTTGCAGTAAAATAAAATACTGGGCTTTTCTGCAACAGCCTCAGGTTCAAGCATTGTTTCTGGCATCAAGGACATATCTCACATAGAGATCACTGGGAGCTGCACGCAGAACACTGGTACGATTTGGTCTAGACGATGTACTGTATTAAACATGACAACGAACTTTAGCATGACACCGTTACAGGTTAATAATATTGAAGATTTTAACAAATCAGATTTACATTTGTGGGCTTTCCTACATATTAGTTTCTCTGTTCTTTGAGAGACTGTAAGTCCTTGGGAAAATGGTCTAATTATTTTTGGTCCTACAGCAGTTCAGGAAGCAAACTGCAGATAAGTCGAATAACAAAAAGCAAGTTATAGTTTGTATAGATGTGCAAAGTCTGCTAGGAAATTGATTATTGGACACACAGAACCCCAATTTTCCTCTCATTGCATGTAAAATTTTTCCTTTTAGTTCCAAAAGTAACTGAAATGGGCACCAAGATGAACCTTCATCTTTCTTTTGTCTAAATCTACTGCTGATAATTATTAAAATCTGGTTTTAGAGGCGTGCAAGTTATTATTCCTTTTTTCCTATCTATCTGCCCTGACCCTGATTTCTAAAGCTATCCCTTTTTCTGAAAAGAGATTTTACTTGAAGACATACAGTATGCTAGAACTTAACCAAACGTATAGAAGAGGAAATGTCCTTTCCATTGAGCTCATTAGAATATTTGTGATGTGCAAGTGGTCTCACAGGCTTCACGCTGTTGGTTTTGCCCCTTGACTGAGAAATTATTAGCATATGACACAGCAAATAAATTATCCTTTTCATGCATAAACACCTTTGTTCATATGTAATTCTGCTATACAAGTCTCTCTGCAAAATACAGCATGAAGATTCCCAGTGGATAAATTTCTATCATGCTATAGAGATGTCAAACACCACACCAGTATACTGGAAGTCAGACCACATACCATCACAGTATGGTAAGAAACACCACATAGATTTGCAGGTTGGAAAAAAAATGAAAAATGATAATTTTTACATACAAAAATCAACTCACGCTTCTATTCGAGGTGAAATGAATGTTCTTCAACTACCATGCCACTTTTTTTGTTTGGCAAACAACATTACACTGGTATTGAAACAGCTCTACAAAGAATATCGTCTTTGAAGTAGTTTTTATGAAATAATAAAAAAAAAAAAACAACCCAACACAAAATAAAGTTTTCACACGAATGAGTCTGTAATATTTCAGGAATTAAAAAAAAAAAAACACATTTTTTTTTCTGAAGTAAGAGGACAGCCAGGTGGTTTGAACACCATTCAGTAGCCTCTCCTGAGTGCAATTTGGTTTAGGTTGTTTTTTTTTTCTTTTTTTTAAAAAAAGAAAATTCCCTGCATTGTCCCTGTTTCCAATGAAGAGTGAGATCCAAATGTGTAAGAAAAAGGTTTCATCTTCAGTTTATAATTCTTCTTGAGTTTATTTTATCATGTAGATATCCACATTAAATTTTTTAGGAAAACCGTCTTTTTTTTTCACTAACAGTTACAGGGCTTCCCAAATAGACATTGTATCTCTTCTTAATTTCATTTCATACACTGATATAAATACGATACTTTTCAAAATACCACTAATCTAGTAATTGCTAGCACTATTTCACTGTTGCTATTAAATGACATACACCATCTAGGTATTTGGGATGATTTTCCTCAGAAAATAATTTGAATAATCTCCCCAAATATTACATGTTATGGTTGCAAACTTCTTCCAAGAACATAACTGCAGAATAAATATTCATTTTTAATCTAAATTGTTTTGACATGAAAATGCTTGCAATGCTTAATTTGTACAAAACTTCTCCCAATTCTCTTTCACTCCTTGCTGTGGTGATTTTTCCCCTATTTATTCTACTTTGCCATTCCTTTGCCACTGAAAAGCTTCATTTGGATATCCATCAATATTACTTACAAAACTGTACATAACTTTGACAATAAGCACTCCTCTGCAAAGAAAAGATCTGTTAGGAGGAAGAGCTAGGTGGATGATCTCCTATGGTACGTTCTTACAAAATGGGATCCGATAATAGAATTTAGTGATGTTTTAAAAGACAGTTACAAAAAAAAAGAAAAACAAAACCCCACACCATTACGGAGGTAAAGCAGACGCAGAACTGCTGACAACTTTAAAGGACCAAACCACGCCTGAGCATTACGCCCGATGAATGGATAGCCAGAAGACACAGACTGAAGAGAACAAGGAATCTCCTTCAATATCCTTGAGAAACATTTGCGCCAATGCAGTGCCAGCACCACAAAACCAGAATCTGCGTTCTCCTACAATCCACGAAACAAAGCTCACCCTATGTGAACGGTATACTGTAGGGACTCCGAAATTCTTTCAGCTGCAGGTTGGAAAGAAGATGGAGATTTTTGTGTACTTTGGACATCTGTGAGACACCACATGTCCGTGGAGCACACTGACTCTCAGTCCTTCTGCTGGACAAAGGCAACTGCATGCTGCCTGTTGTCCGGCTATGCGTGAATAGATACTGTTGAGACCACTACCAACCCCATGACACCTGGATTTCATCTCAATTTCTCTTTAATTTTTTTCTTTTTTTCCGATGACAAGAAAAAAGAAAAACACAGGACAGCAGTGAGACACTAATTCTCAATGTGGACTTTCAATGTTGGATGCACGCTGCTAAAACTGAAGTTACCACAATGAAGGTGAGACCGCTCATCGTTGTCTCTTACTGTTATTGACCTCCAATCAGACAGATATGTTATCCTGTTCCATCTGCAAAACTAAACAGACACACAGGAAGAAAGTGTGTACAAGCACAGAATTAGGAACAGAAGTCACATTTGGGAAGCTGGCTGAAAAAGATGCTCCCTTTCATTTGAAAAAGTAACTCGTCTGCCATCCTTTCAAGCATGCCCCTTGAATTACCTTCAGTGAAGATTTATGCCCAGAGCATGAAATGGACTTTCAAGCACAATTCTTAGACAAAGTTTTTGGAGATCCTCATCCCCTTACGTCCCCTTTCCCCAAAAGAAAGAAAAACTCAAGGAATCCTTGACTGGAGCCAGCACAGGCACCACATGGGCACATCAACCTGCTGCAACCTACATTCAAAATGAGCCCAGAAAGCTTAAAAAAGCACCTTCTAGATGAGACATCATCTGTAACTACTGAGATCTTTGGTTATGAGTTGATGCCACACACTTTTGTCATCTGAACCACAGCAATTGAGGTTCTAAACCTGGATCTAGATATCTAGAAGTGTACACTTCCTTCCCACAGTTAGAAGTCAATTTCTCGAATCCCTCATTTCCTTAGTATGAGAAATCAAAAGATGAAGAACCTCTTCAGTTAGTTAAAGGTGATGGTAAAATTTGCAAAGAGAGGGAAGCAACTAGGGTGAGGGACATGCATTGAAATGATACCAATACAGGGACTGGGCGTCACATGGAAAGAGATGAGAAGTTTCTCATAAAAAAAAAGGTTAAATGACAAGCTTCACAGACAACTATTCAAAAATGGTTCTCATCTTGCAGAAGACACTGCAGATATGCATAAAGTCAAGCTTACTTGGCAAGCCAGTTATGAGTGTACTAGCTGCTATCATTATGGTTTCTTGTGCAGATTTTCAAATGACACAGGCAATTCTTTTAGAAACAGAGATGCAGGAAGGTAGAAATATACTGTGTGATTTCAAAGCACTGTAAAGTGTTTCTATAGAAAATCTGCCAACAAGACAAGTTAAGAAGGCCAAAGTCAGCATTAGCATCTGTCTTCCAATTACAGAGTCACAAATGACATATTGCTCAGTGACAAATGATGACTTCTGTCTTATATTAAGATGGTTGCTCTAGCAGATGTTTTCAAATTATCCCAAGCTATGTCACAAGGAAAGGCAAAAGAACTGGAAATATGCCCAGAGAGACCTGGTGCACCAGCAGCCTAAGGGAGCCATTTAAAAAGCCATTTGGTATCCTCTCATGAGATCTTAGCTACAAAAACTGAATACAGAAAGGAAAAGGGGAATAGAAAATACATTATATTCCTCAGTGAAAGTTTTAAGTATCTGATTACAAGATTATCTGGAATAAAATGTATTCACTTCATCTTAGCTTGGACAGGGACACAGTCTAGGCAGATAGTTCTTCAAAGAAAAGAGGAAAAAAAAACCCACCCCAACATTTACCCTAGAAGCAGTGCTCCGTATTACTGCTCTGTGATGACAGAGTCAGGGCAAAAGAAACTCTTTTTATCGTGAACATCTCCAAACAGTAATCCTGGTATCACACACTAACGTGAAAACAAAAATAATAAAAAATTAAGCCCTGCTCCCTGGTGAGAAGAGGCAAACTGCTTTTACTACTACAAAACCTTTGGGACACCATGGGGAAACGGTCCAAAAAGAGTACCGACAAACAAAAGAGAAGAGAGAAAGGAGATGACCACCCTTCCGTCTGAAATGGACTAAGGAGGTCTTACACAGCTAGAGCCGAGCCGGGTCTTCAAATCAAAAATCACAGTCAAATTGTATAGGTATAGAAGTGCTGATGCAAGTGGAAGGGAGGATGAGGGCGGGGAGAGACACAGAGGCAGTGCTCATCCATTGTAGCATCCTTCTCAAGAGCAGCTCTCTGGAAGCATGAGACAACAGTAAAAGCACACCCCAGTAGACAAAATAACCAGAAAGAGGAAGGTGCCAATGAATGCTGCTACAAGTTCAGGAATGGGTAGGCGTCTAGTTTTGACCTATGGTGAGGGAGAAAATCCTCTCTCTTGTTACCATGGAGATCCCCTTTTCAGGTTTCTTTGGATGAGCTTTGTGCACAAGTGCAAAATTTGGCATAAGAGGAGAACAAGTATTAATTATGTGCCCCTGACAAAAATAGCCTTCTTAAATCTTGAGAGACAATACAACAGAGGCTGTAAAAATTAAGTTTGGTTGCAGAGATTAAGGGCTGAATAAACTATCTCATGTTAAAGTGCCTTGAGCTCTATCTTCTTAAAACGGCAATGCCAGTCTGAGGGTATTGCACCTGTCTATTACAATTTGGGTGAAAACTTGAGTTACTGGATGGTATGAGACCGGAGTGAAAATTACAACAAAAAAAATTGTGTGGAGGCTACTTACTACCATTCCTTGGTACAGGATTGCCTTTATTTATTATACTATGCCATTAATTATTCATGCAGTTCTTTTTGTATTTCCAGGTGGCAACATCACCAGCCAGAGCTGCACTGAGATGCACCACCTTTACAGAAAGGACAACACTGCTAAATCTAACACAAACAGATTAGATTGATACGCTTGCAAGTGTTAATCCCACAAGAGATAGACCAGAATGAGCCTTGAATTAAACAAGTACATTTAACGTATACAGAGCTGGTGAAGAAAAAAAAAGAAAACTTCAATTCAGGAGAATATATATATAATGGAACACTATTGTACCCTTTATATTGAAACTACTTGATTACCTCTCTACTAAACAGCATATTTTGCTCCCATATGTTTTCATTAATTTACTCTATCTAATTTTAATAGCTCTCAAATGCACAATATCAGACAGTCAAGCAAGCTATACAGGAGACAACACGGAACTGTGTTGTTGCCGTTAAAAATTCCTAATTTTCCTGTAATCATTACTATCAGTAGTGAATTTATCTTTAAATATATATCCTTTAGACTTTCGGATCCTTTGGATCAGTGAACACCGATCAAACCTGCAACACTTTTTAAGTGAGTGGAAATACCTTACGTGTATACACTGGACCCACATCTCAGAAGAAATGAGTGTTGCCTTTTTAAAGCTGTATTAACATCAAAATACAATCCAACACAACCAGCTGAGCATACACCATGCCTACAAGCACACCTACCTTTTATTTCTAAGTAGGCTATAAGGCTACTTTTTTTTATTTTAATAACTAACTTCATATGATGTCCACTACATATCTCACCAATTTTGCTTCTGTTACTATTTTTTCCTTTTTTTTTTTTTTGGGGGGGGGGGGGGGCTTCCTGCCTTTAACAGTGTATTTATGTATCTCTGACAGGTGTAGAAACCAACATGAATGAAACGGGATTATCCAAAACCGATCATGTGTGAAACCCGAAGTGCCCCCTGTTAAATATTAATTACTCCATATTTTTTTCTCCAAGACCAGATAAAACCAGCAACCTCCTTCAGAAGCAAGCAGGGTGTAACAGTTTCCTTGTCGGCATCCTGAGCCGGGTTTAGTAACAGCAACGACAAGAAGAAGGGGGAGAAAAAAAAAAAAAAATAAAGCCGTAATTACATAAGGGACCTCGCTAAACGCCTCGTATCGCCGGCGGAGGGGGGACGGTGGCACAGGCCACCCGGCTCGGCGGGACCTCTCGGTGCGGGACCCCCTCCCGGGCTCCGCGGCATCCCCGCACCACACGGGCTTTGCTGAGGGTGTTGGGGGGAGGCAAAAATTCACCCTCCTTCTCTCGTCCCGCCGAGGAGGAACACGGGACAAAACTCGGCCCCAACAACAAGCGACAACTAGTTGTGGAGTCCGCAGGGGGCTGCGGGAGTGGGGTGGCGGGACGGGGGTCGCCCGCCCCCCCGCCGCCGGTGTGGGGAAGCGGCGGCTGCCCCCGCCTGGCCCCGCTCCCTCCCCGGGGCAGAAGAAAGAGCATCGCAATCCTCGGCGGCTGCCAAAACACCCGCGGAGTGATGGGGGGGAATAAAACCCCCGCAACGCAATGCCAGCTAGAAATTCCTCATTTGAATGATGCAGCAAATGATTGGGGTGAGGGGGATTGGAAGGGGGGGGGGGGGGGGGGGCTGGTCCTCCCGTTGCCACTCTCCAGCCCGGATTAAAAACGCACAGGTTCCCTGCCGATGCGAAAAGCTCTCGCTCTCTCGCTCTCCTCTTCCGCGCACACAGCAATTAAACAGCCACCTTCATCATCACCCCGCGGAACCTCCGCCAAGCGCTTCCCACGCACACCCGCCGCCCGCGGCGGCACCTGCCGGGAGGCACAACAGCGGGAACCTCTCCCTGCCTCGCAGACCCGGGGTGAAAAGGGGGGGGGGGGGGGACAGCAAAACCCGACACCACTCCCCACCACCACCCCCCTCCCCGAGGAGAAGAGTCCCGGGGAGCCGCGGGGAACGGCAGCCGCCGGCGCGGCGGGAGGGCAGCTTGCCTGCCTGCCTGCCTGCCTGCCTGCCTGCCTGGCAAGCGGAGGGCGTACAGCGCAGCACGCTGCCAACACACCATCAACCCAACCCCGCCGGTATTGTCAGCAAACAGCACACGAGCATTTACCTTTTTTGTGTGTGTGTGTTTGTTTTTATGCCCGCCGTCCGTCAGTCCCGCGTTGGAGGGAGAGAAGGAGAAAGGAAAGGAAAGGAGAAGAAAGAGACAAGAGAAATACAGAGAGCGGGAGGCGGCTGCTAATCCCCGTGTAGAAAGACTTCCAGCAGCAGCAGCAGCAGCAGCGTGCGTGTGTGTGTGTGTGTGTGTGTGTGTGCGTGTGCGTGTGCGTGCCCGGAGTGGAAGCACAGCCCTCCTGGCGATGCACCGGCTCTTGCACCCAACTACTGTCATGTGCGTATCTCGGTGTGTGTAC